>NC_083405.1:9290371-9367193 GCF_020745735.1 Hemiscyllium ocellatum | reverse complement strand
GAACTCCTCCAAAATAATTGCCTTTCGAAGAGCATTATAACTTTACTCTCTTTTTAAAGCTCTTATCCATCTATCAAAATTAGTTTTTGATCCTTTCAAACTCAATATGGGTTTGACCAGATTCGGCCTTAGATTCCTGAAACGTTGTCTATAGACTTCTGGCACAAACTCACATGTACTTTTTCCTCTCCTCATACTTCCCAGACCTCTCCTCTAATAGTGTTACAAATATCTCACAAGCTCTACCCACAAGTTCTGTTTTGGATCAATACAACCCACATATCACTGGCCACTGCAATTGTTTCGCTACTTTTTCCAAGTGAAATGTAAAAAGTGTCCATGAATATACCATGTATATCCTATATTTTGTATATCCTGCTCTGTCTCCAGTGGTGCTTTTCCGTGAATATACCTAAAACGTTTCTGACCAGGCTTTTGACCACCAGGGGTTTGCTCTGTTCCTCATTAAGCTTACATTCAGCCATCATCTCCGTCCTTTTAAGCTGACTTTGCATTCTAAGTGTCCATCTCTGCAGCTCAAATGCCTCCTCTTTTCCTTTTTCTCCTGCTAAAGCTATTTGTTATTTTTTTCTGTTTCCTCTGCTAGACCTATTCATTCTCTTTCTTTCTCTTCTGATATTAGTCATTATGTAAACTGCTTAATTTGCGATTGAAGTGAAGTCATCGCTACAGATCCTGCTGGAGTTTCCAGCAAAATGGCATGGGGAGCCACTGCTGCAAGCATCTCATTTTCCCTCACATTAGGAGGTAGCTTCAACTTCAATTCGTCCACTAATTCCCGCAGCTTGGACTTCAGGTGCAATTTGCAAAAACCCCAAAATTAATTCTTCCACCTACAAAACATACTTGGTGACTGCAGGAGCCATTGTTATCCGAAGCTCTGTTTACTCGATCAAATCAACACCCAAAGTAAGAGACACTAACACCTGCCACTCGACGACTAAATTCCACAAATAACCCCCAATCTGTTATGGACCAGGCCCGCCCCCCCAATTTTTTTTTTTAAGCAGGTTGCCCGGACAGTAATTTTGCTACTTGCTGACGTTTAGTGTATCAAAAATATTCCTGGAATGAATGAATTGGTCAGAATGCTGAGTTTTAAACAAACAGAATGTATTTACCAAATTACCGTTTAAAACACAAGGAATGAAAATGGAATACCTGAGTAATTTGTTCTATCCAAACTCGACAGGGTATCCCGACTTAAAGATGCTGTTCCAAATACTTGCACAATCCCAATAAACAAGCCCCTTAGCACAAGGAGTGAATCTTATGCAAACTCAACTAACCCCCAAACTGAACCAATCTACCGAGCTGGAGAGGTGGCCACATCCTCTTGATTATACAAGGCCTTTTTTTTAAGACTTGAAAGGCAGCCTACTGCTGGAGGCATTACCTGCTTGGTATAAATAAAAGTAACCCAATGAACATTTCAAAATTCATACATATTGGGATCTTGGATCGTTCAGACCCTCTCTAAAAAAAAACAAGGACAACATGACCTTGTAATGGGACCAGCTTTGTGACAACATGCCATATTTAGCTTTGGACTTAATTCAAAAAATGTGAGTCTTATTCCTTTGAAGCCAATAAAGTGTATTAAAGAGTTTGTGTGTTTATATAAAACAGTGCTGACGCACATTGTGTGTTCAAGAAACAAAATTGCCTTATAAGATCAATGAGATAAAGTCCAGACAGATCCACACGTCCTGCCTATGATCAGGGCAAAGATGTCCACTGTAAATCTACTGGTTGGCACCTGTTCTAGTCGAGGAAGGGTCAGCATGGTAACTACATCTAGATTCAGTTTTATGGGGATGGTGGTGGTGGGAGGATCAGGCGGTTACAACATTGCAAACAGACAACACTGCAGAATCATCTTGCCTGCAATAAGAAAACATCCATCGTTCTCCCTCACAACGATTTTCACGAGAGCAATTGGTGATGAGAGATGTGACCAATATCCAAGCCATACCAACATTCAATCCAGTCCAGTTGTTATTGTGATAAGGAGGAATCACACTGAAAGGAGTTAATTGGATCTGTTTGTCAGTGACTGTAATTGATGTCAGTCTCCATGGATCCTAATTGTGTCATTGGACGGTTTCCCTCTTCTATTAGTAAGGGGCTTCTTGCAATGTTTTGTCCCATTGCAGCAGCAGATGCATCACCTCCACATTAACAGGGATCAGCAACTGCAGAGAAGGGAAGAGGAGAGATAAACATCTGAGAATAGTCTGAAATGTTTCCTTAATGGATCCGAATCTGAGAAGAGTAGACTGGAATGCTGTAACAATGGACAGGGGTTTATCCGATGTTCTTTCGTATCTTTCCTGGTCTTGGCTGTCATTACCAAATCGAATAAGCTGTGTACTGTTTATTATCAAGGTATTTTACTATCCCTTCCTCGCTCTTGTTGGTGTTCCTGGTAAGTGCCCGCATCTCTATCCATTTATTAACCCCATAAGCCATTTGTTATTCTATTTTGTTATCTATATCTGGCAAAGACGAAAACTATTGTCTTCAGTTTCAAATGTAAATTCTATTCATTTCCCATAAATTTCAGAACCACCCACACCTCCGGCCTCACAAACATTGCTGAACAAGACTGTTCACAATACCGATGTACCATTTTGTCCTAAATTCATTTATGTCTCAGTATTCTGTCCATCACTAAACCTATCCACAACCAGTTTGATTATACTCCCAGTCTCCACTTTAGCGTTAATGCTGATGTTTCATAAACCATTATCTATGCCTTGGTAATATTCTGACTTCATGGTTCCAACTCTCCAGCAAGCACTCTTTCAGTTGCAAATATTTCATTTACAACCTTGTTCTTGTCTCTAACGTAATTTCATGACAGGGACACTGTGTCAGAGTAGTAATGTTGCAAGAAATGTAATTCAGAGGCAAAGGTTATGACACATGAAGACACTGTTTCACACGCTACCACAGATAATGTCAGAACATATATTCAAATACGGGAACTGAAAAAAAAAGAGTTTCACTAATAACAACCATAACATCACCTACATTTTATCTATAATTTTATCTATTTCACTGATATCCTTTGGTAAAGAAATCTAGCATTACTATCTGGTCTGACTCAGTACCACAGAAATATGCTTGGCTCTGTACTGCCTGAAAGAATGTCATCACAATAAAGGGCATTTGGTAACGGTCAACAATTGCTGCCCTTGCCAGTGATTCAGGCATCCCATGTAATAACCACATTAAATAAAACAAAGCATGATGCTCGACATCAGAAACAAAACAACAAGAAATTACCAGAGACACTGAGCAGCATTGGCAGATTCAGGTCGATAGAAAAACAGAATTGGCACTTTGAGTCCACTGACCATACATCAGAACTGAATGTCGCTGGGAAATAGTGTATTTGTTGTTGATGACAGGGACATCTATTGTGAAGGGGAGAAGGTGTGAGTTGAATAGATGTATAAAGAGACACGTAGACAGAATGAAGCAAACAAAGGATTGTTGATGATCAGCTGGAATGGAAATATAAACGAAATTAACATTATCTATTTTATCCTGTTCCCATTTCACTGAATATCATATCCATTTAGGGTAGACATCAAAGTCCCTGTGTAAAGTGAGTTATGTCCCTTTGTCTCTCTGGTAAAGTGTGATGATCCATTTTTATTCAATAATGGGATGCTGGGTCAGTACTAAATTCCCTTTCCTCATTGTCCTTGAGAAGGTGTTGGTGAGCTGCCTTTCTGGCCCACTGCAGTCCGTGGGCTGTAAGTAGTCAGTGCTGAGGTCCATCCAGTTTAAATTCTTCCAGACTTTGTAGTTAGTAATATAACTGAGTGCCTGGCTTGGCCAATGCAAACTTCAACTGAGAGTTAATCGCATTGCTGTAGGTCTGGAGTCACAAGTCAGCCCGACCAGGTGAAGATGGTAGATTTCCCTGAAGGGTATAAAGGTGCCAGGCCATAGAATCAACAATGGCTTCATTGTTTTATTTGATTCTTAATTCCTCACATTTTATTGAATTCAAATTCCAACATTTGCTGAGGTGGAATTCAAATCCGGTGTCTGTGTCATTGCTTGTGTCCCCCCGTTAATATTCTGGAGAAAATACAGCCTACGCCATTGCCTCCTCAGCATTTCCAACCATCTCCAATGGCTAGTGATGTTGCTGTTGCTCTGGCTTTGCTTCATAGGCAATGAAATGATTAGATAAAACATATCATCCTTCTTATTTTGTATTTATGAGAAGGCAAAATGGTCCTTGGTCATGAGTCACTGACAGAATTCATATGGAGGAGTAATTAATCAGCACAGTAAATGAGTGGTGTCCTTCATTGCACAATGATTAAGTCTAAGAGTAAAAACACCATTTTGCAGTTGTAAACTGTTGTTGAGACAGTACTTGGGGCACTGTGAACAGGTTTTCTCTCCTTTATAATGAATGATCTACTTGCTACAGTGTAATGGAATTTTACCAGACTATCCCTATAGTGGTGGTATCATGAGGAGACTATGAAGGAGATGGCTGCTTAATATGTATCGCTACAAAAAAAAACTGATTGCATTGAAACTTGAGTGTTATAACCTAGCACTCAATATTTCCAAAAAAAGTTAATACCGTGAAATATAACTTGTTTTCTGCGATACACGTATTCACGTTTGTACAAATATATAGATAGGAAACTTTGAGAAGCATATTGGCCAAGTGCAGGAAAGCTGGGTGAGCATGGATGGACATTTTTGTCAGCATGAACCATTTTGGGCTAAAGGTGTTGTCTCCGTGGTGTTGGACTCTATGATTCTATGATAGTTTACGTAGCTCTGTGGACCCACATGTTGATTGAGAGAGACCTCCATGTTCTGAATGAACTTTTACCTCCTCAATGTACAGTTAGTTTGTGACCCAGCACTGAACGTCTTGTTGTTCACAAATCTGTCAGCAGTCACACTCTAATCAGGTTAGCCATTCCCATCAGATTCGGACCTGCTTACAGAAAACGAGACCATCTTTTCTGTCACGAAGTTGTCGTTTTTTTTCGCAAAGCTTTTCCTTTGGTCAAGGAGACTCTGTCCTTGATTGTTTTCAGAGGGGCATTAAAATGGGGCCTGGCTCTGATTAGTCTGCCTTCATACAGAGATGATATATGGAAGAAGATGAAACTTCCAGCAAAAGTGCTCATGCTTTAGAAGGGACGTGTATAATGAAAGGGGAATGGTCACCTTTTTTAGCTGAATGAGCTGAGCTGAGCTGAGCGGAACTGAGCAGTTTTCAGTTGAGCCTTGAACTGGGAAGTTCAACAAGGAACTGTTTGGAAACTCTCTCTCTTTTCTGTCCTTCAACTTCAACCTGAAAACATGTGTTCCATTTCTACTGGGTTTTACAGGGAGTTTGCATATTGGGACTGTTGTGTATATTTGGAACAGCATAATTAAGTCTAGCTGGATAGGTTGAGTTCGGTAGGGGGTCCTTATTCTGTTCTTCGTGTTTCATTGTGTCATTCTGTGAATAAAGTTTTTTTCTGTTTTAAAATTTAGTTGACAAACTCCCTATCTTATTCCTGGAAATTTTCATTGTCCACTTTCTGAAACAAATTGCAAAGTTATGCCCTGGCCTCCCTGCTTAAGAATATTTTAAGTGGTCTAGCCTAGTCTATAACAGATTTTGGGCTCTTTGCGGGATTTTAAACAGCAAGTGTATCTTTATTTCGAGTTTTACTTTTGTTGTGTAGACAAAGCTTGGGATAGCAATGGCTCTTTCAGTCGCCAAAAGTTTTCTGCACGTGGATGTAGTGACTGGAAGTTTTGAAGAAAATGAATAAGACCAAGTTGCATGAATTAGCAGAGAAGCTGGAGTCAAAACGGCCTGCTTCTGCGAGGAAAGGAGAGTTAGTTGGAGCAGTAAATCATCAATTAAACTTGCTGGAGAAACCATCAGAATCTATACAGTTGGTAAGAATTCAATTGCAAAGGAAGCAGCTTGACTTATAGGCGAGATGTAAGGAATGCGCAGCAGAAATGAAACAGTTTCCATTACGATTAAAAGCAGAACAGAGGAAAAACAGAGAGTAGCAGAAGAGAGAGAAAAAGAGAGAGCAGAAGAGGAGAAAGAAAGAGACAGCTTTTGAACAGCAAAAACTGACACTTAAAAAGGAAAGTCAGCGTAGAAGGCAGGAGATAAAAGTTGGGGATAGGGTGAGTGAGGAAGAGAGTGAGGATGAGCAAGCCCCAGGTAGTCAGAAGCCTAGTTGATTACAAGCATTGTCTACATTTGATGAGAAGGATTTGGACGACTTTTTCAACTCATTTGAAAAGGTGGCTAAACAAATGCAGTGGCCAGAGTTTTGTTGATCCAAACTAAATTTGTAGGTAGGGCTAGTGAGGTATTCGCATCCCTATCAGAGGAGGTATCTGCGGAATACGTGGAGCTGAAAAAAGCCACTTTAACTGCATATGAGCTTGTACCAGAAGCCTATAGACAACGTTCCAGGAATCTAACAGATATCCTGGTCAAACCTACATTGAGTTTGAAAGGATCAAACAGAGTAATTTAGATAGAAGGATAATAGTTTTAAAAATCAAGCAACCTATGATGCCCTTAGAGAGGTAATTATTTTGGAGTAATTCATAAATTCACTGCCTGAAGTTGTGCGAACTCATGTTTGGCTTCCAGAATCAATTTCAGTCCATCAGAAATAGACACTGGAGCAAAGAGTGGTCCTCAGGTGGAAAGGGAAAAGTAAATCTCAGTGAAGATCATAAGGCGAATTTACCACAGTGTCAAAAAAAAACCTTGAGGGGAACAAACAAGATAAAAGGCACAAACGTTTTCATTATAATAAAGTGAGCCACACAAAACCACAGAGTTGTTGTGCGATGAGAAAACAGATGTAGGAAAACCAGAGAAGACCATAAGATTTGTTGGAAAGTAGCAAAAATGCTCAATGGAAGTTAGACAACTGCCTCAGAGTGTTCAAGATGGTCACAGGTTGATCAAGGAGGACGTGCCAGATCTGCTAATAACATCTACATGCAAGGGTAAAGTTTATTCACATAGGCCAGGAGTAACAGACATGGAGGTTCCAATATTAACGGACACATGATCTTCTCAGTCTGTAATGCTGAGGGATGAGGAGATATGTACTCCTGCGGGACTATTGCCAGAAAATGGGCGGGTAGCAGGAATTCATGGTGAGACAAAAAGTGCTTATTATGTAAAGTGAGCTAGAGAGCCTGGAGAAAAGTGGGGAATGTGTGGTAGGAGTACTGGACCCCAAACTCTCAGCTCCAGGTACAAAATTTGTCCTTGCACATGATATAGCTGATTCACCAGTAGGCATGCTGCCTACTCTAATTGGAAGGCCTGTGGAGAACTGGAGAATGGTTATACAGGAAGTTTCCCTGATTGTGTGATCACAAGATCACAGATGTACAGTTTGAAGCAGGAGAGATCAAAAGGCACAGGTAAGGAAGCTGACATAGAGTTATCCGAAACCATTTTTTTTGACTAGGTAAGTGGAACAGAGAATGAGCAAATAAGAAAACATGCAAGTATTTTTAGCTCTGCTAAGATGAATGATTTGAAGCAGAAAGATGGTGAATTAAAACAGTAAAATCAAAAGACATTTAACAAGAAAGAGAATGAATGCATTCCTGTGTGGTATTACTTAACAAATGATGTCTTAATGTGGATATGGAGATCAGAGTACATTGAAGCAGATCAGACGTGGGCAGAAATTCATCGAATTGTTTTGCCTGTTGGGTATAGAAAGGAGGCGCTGCGAGTGGCACATGAGCTACTATTTGGAGATCATTTCGTGGTGAGGACAATGCAGATTGAAATACAAATATATCTTCACTGGCCTGGACTACACAAAGATGTTGTTGAATTTTGCCAGACGCCTCAATCGTGTCACACAGGCAGTAATAAAACCTGCAACTTTAATAGCTATTACAGCGTTTGAGGAACCTTTCACAAGTGTCTTGATAGATTGCGTAGGTCCCCTACCTCAAACAAAAAGTGGGAATAACAATATATTAACAATAATGGGTGTGTCGACTAGATGTCCAGTGGCAATCCCATTATGCAGCATCACAGTTAAGAGAATTGTAGAAAAAATACTTACTTTGTTTTTACTAGATAAGGACTACCAATCGAGATCCAGGCAGATCAAGGATCAAATATCCCAACCAAACTATTCAAGGCAGTGATGAATAACTTGGGAATTAAGCAATACAGATCGACCAAATTCAGACGATATGAATTAATTTGTGGGCATGAAGTAAAGTGATCATTAACATTAGTTAAGGAGAAATTAATGAGTCAGAATTCAGAAACCACCCATTTGGATGATGTCAGATTTTAGGAAACGATTGAATAGAGCTGAAGATTTGGGTAGACAGCATTTAAAAGTATTGCAACATACAATGAAACAGGAAGTGGATCAGAATTCACAAATTCGGAATTTTGCAATTGGGAGTAAGGTATTGGTGTTACTTCCAGTAACAGTTGAGCCTTTAAAAAACAAGTTTTAGTGTACCAGATCAAATTGGGAAGAAATTCAATGAGGTAAACTACTTGATACGGGCTCCAGACAGGAAGAGATCTCACAGAGTGTGTCATGTGAATATGTTCAAAAGATATTTTGATAGGGAAGGAAAGCAAGAGGAGAAGGTGTTAATGATTACAGCACAGAAAGAAGAACCGAGTTCAGAGGATTCTGAATTGGAAATTTCACAAATCAAATTGAACAATGAGGAAGTTGTCAAACATTGGGATAAATTATTGAGCTACCTTCCACAAGAAAAGCAAAGCGACCTGAAAGAGTTATTACTAGCTCTGTGGAGAGATATGTAGAAATAAACTGAGAAGTACGAATATAATTGTGCGTGATTTAGACACAGGAGATGCTGTTCTGACTAAGCAACATCCTTACAGGTAAGACCTTCCAAAATTGGTACAGGTTCAGAAGGAGTAGAGCACATCCTCCAAGATGGCATAAACGAAGTGAGTTACAGTGACTGGACTTCACATATAGTCATGGTGCCAAAGCCAGATGGCACCCAACGATCATGTCTGGACTCTCACAAAGTCAACACCGTTACAAAGACTGATGCATATCCAATTCCACGTTTGGAGAACTGTGTCAAAAAGGTGGGAGAAGCCACTTATGTTTCTAATTTGGACTTGCTCAGAGGCTACTGGCAAGGGCCTCTATAACAGAAAGCAAAGGCAATTTCGGCTTTCGTCACGCCGACTGGACTATATCAGTTCAAAGTTGTGGTATTTGGTATGAGAAACAATCCAGCCACATCTCAGAGACTGATTAGAAGGTCATTGCCAGATTATCCAACAGTGTGATGTACATTGATAACCTAATGATTTTTAGTCACTCATGGGAGGAACATTTACAGCATTTATCAGACTTGTACGATCAACTTCAGTAGGCAGGCTTGGTGGTAAGCCTAGCTAAAAGTGAATTTGAGAAAGCCAAAATCACGTTCCTGGGTCACGTTATTGGACTTGGACAAATGGCCCCATGAGATACGAAAATAAATGTAGTTGGGGAATGTTCCAGACCGTAGACAAAAAGAAAGCCTAGTACTTAGATTCCTGGGATTGACTGGATTCTACCGACAGTTTGTGCCAAACGTTAAGCAGTGTGGCTACTCCCCTCACTGAATTGTCCTGGGCAAAAACTCTCAGTGGACAGAGATTTTGACAGCCTAAAGACTGTGTTAACCCCTGCCCACAGTATTAGCTACACAGGATTACACGAAGCATTTCAAGGTGGCTAACGATGCCAGTGATGTGGGTGTCAGTCTGGTGTTCCAGTAGGAGGATGATGAGGGAATAGAAAGATCCATCGGATGTTTTTTTTTTCTAGGAAGTCGAACGTGTATCAGCAGAAATGTTCAACGGTGTAGAAAGAGACATTAAAACATCACAGTGTTTATATTACCAACAATGCATCCGAGACAATCATAGACACTGATCACAGCACATTGACGTTTGTGGAAAGATTCAAGGACAAAAATGCCAGACTGTTCAGATGGAGCTTGTTGTTGCAGCCGTTCAATCTGACAATTAAGCATGTGGCAAGTCGCAAAAACATGTAAGCTGATGAGTTAGTCAGACTCCAATGAGATACGGAGGTATTCGGTGGTGGGTTTGCAGCGGCCTGAATTTGCATGGGTTTGTGCATGTTTGAATGTATAGTTAATATAGTGTATATGTCTGCATTTGAAGGGATAAAAATGCAACCATCTTTTTGTATTCTGGTTATTTTTTAAGGGAGGGGGAGATGTCACAAAGCTAGTCCCTTACTTGTCCAAAAGCTGTTCCTTGGATCAAGGAGACTCTGTCCTTGATGTTTTTCAGAGGGACAAGAAAACGGGGCCAGGCTCTGATCAGTTTGTTACAGAGATGAAAAGGATTTTCAGAGGCCTTTTGTTTATATGGAAACAGATGAGACTTCAGGCCAAAGTGGTCATGCTTTATAAGTGACCAGTATAATGAACAGAGAGTGGTGAGCTATTTTAGCTGAACTAGCTGAGCTGAATTCAGCTGAGCAGTTTTCAGTTGAGTTTTGAACTGGGAAGTTCATCTGGGAGCTGTGTGGAAACTCTCTCTTTTCTGACCTTCAATTTCAACCTGGAAGTATATGTTCCGTTTGTACTGGTTTTTTTTGGGAGTTTGATTATTGAGACAGTTATGTATGCTCGGAACAGCATAATTAAGTCTAGTTGAATAGGTTGAATTCTGTCGTGATTCTTTATTCTGTTCTTTGTGTTTCATTGTGTAATTTTATGAATAAAGTTTTTGTCTGTTTCAAAATGTAGTAGTCATCCTAGCTAAATTACTCCTATTTCAATTCTCTTTCCCAATCCCTTTCCAACATGGCCATCCTTGGCGTCCTCCATTGCCACAACGAACCAAACCATGATTTGGAAGAACAAGATCTCATCTGTCTCCGGTGTAGCCTACACCCCGGGGACTAAACATTGAATTCTCCAATTGCAAATAACCTCCCTTCCAATCCCCCGACTCCCTTCCCAGACCCTCCCCTCCCTTCCGTTCCTCTGAGCAAGCTTTTGTCCAGCTACCGACCAACTGGACTCAGCCATCCCATCACCAACCCGCTGATACCCTTGATCTGTGTTCACTTATCCCCCACCTCGCCACTCTGCCTCCTCCTCCCTCACCCGCCATTTTATCTATAGACCCCTTTACTCCCATCCACAGTCCTGACGAATGGTTATATCCAAGGTGTTCACTTCTCAACGTCTTGATGCTGCCTTGCTTATTCTGTTCTTCCAGCTTCCTGCGTGTGTATTTTGGATTGCAACACCTACTTTTTTTAAGAAAAATGTCTTCTTGTGTAACAGGCAGGAGTGTGTGAACGCATTGCACCTCTTGTTATCCAACAGATCAGATGGGTGGAATGGCTTTCTTATATTACTGTGAAAGCAGCTAGAGTTGCTGAAGGAGTTCCTCTTTCTTTTAACCATGGAAATGTTTAATGTCTAGCAGTGCTTTTGATTCATGTTACCTTTACATTAGCAGCACAAGCTTGAATGTTGTCCAGATTTGATACCTGAGTACCTTAGGAGGTGACTCATTGTTCTGAACATTGTATAATCTTCACAGAACATCCCCACCTCTGATCGTATGACAGAGGGAAAGACATTGATGAAGCAGCTGAAGATGTTTATGACGAAGACGCTCCCCTGAGGATTGCCCACAGGGATATCCCGGGACTGGGAGGATTGGTGTCCACCAGCCCCATTGTGTTCTGAATGATCCAACCAGCGGGGGGTTTACAACTGATTCCCATCAAGTTAAATTTTGTTCCACCTCCTTGACATCTCGCTCAATCAAATACTGCCAAGATATCAGGGCCAGTCACTTTACGCTGTGTTATTATCTTCTATCCATGTCAATAGGCCAAGGTATATGTGTGGGGAGTGTTTCCTTCTCTCAGAGGGTAGTGATGGTTGGGACCAGATAGTTGGGGAGGCCAAATCACTGAAATGTTTGGGGGGTGCGAGTGGGTGTCAGTGGATTTTGACCCGTCAGAGAGTCGAGGTCTACAAAGAATTGGGCATAAAAGAGAAATTGCGGCCGAGTGAAGATCGGCCCTGACTTACTGAATGGAAGTGCAGGTCTGAGGGGCTATATAGCCTGGTTTTATTCCAGTATACCCCATAGTCCAGTCACTTTGTGGCCTCTTCCATTTCCTGTGTTACTGACTTCAAGTAACTGAATAGACTGATCCTGTTGCTGTGTAACTGATACTGGTGCTGCATGATCTGGTTACAGTTTTATAGGCCCGAGGGGTTATTGGCTTCCTCCTGTAATTGTATATCAGGCTCCAGGGGCTGAAAGGCCTCATTCTGTTCTGTTGTAATTGAAATCCATGTTGACTAAATCTTGGAGAAATTGAGCACTGCAGATGGTGGAGATTAGTGTTGAAAAGTGTGGCACTGGAAAAACACGGCAGGTCAGGCAGCATGAGAGGAACAGGAGAATTGACGTATTGGACGTGCCTGATAAAAGGCTTATGTCAGAAACATACATCTCTTGCCCCTCGAATGCTGCCTGACCTGCTGTGCTTTTCCAACACCACATGTATCGACGTCTACTGCCTCACCCAAGTCCATCTTCCGTCTCACTTCATCCAATCACATTAAGAAAATTGTCAAGCACAAACTTCCTCGCACAAAGCCACACTTACTATTCCTAATCAAAGTCTGTCTTTCTAAATGCAAGTACATCTTATCCCTCAGAACCTTCTCAAGTAACTTACCTACCACGGATGTTAAACCTACTCATCTGTAGTTCCAAGGCTTTTTTGTGCAGTTTTCCTTGAATAAGGGCATGGCATTTGCTACCCTCCAGTCTTCCGGGACATCCACTGCGGTCAGTGATGATCAACATTATAGTCCAGGGTCGCCAAAAATTCTTCTGGAGCCACTTGAGGTGTTCTTGGATATATCGGGTAAGGATCATGAGACTTATCCACTTTCAAACATTCTAGTACGTCCAAATCTCCTCTACTATGACATGGATTGTCCCTAAGATATCACTTCCTCAAGTCTTAAAGTCATCATGTCTTTCTCCACGGTAAACATAGAGTAGAAATATTCGTTGAGGATTTCACCCATCTCTTATAGTTCCACAAATACTTGTCCGCATTGGTCTTCGATGGGTCCTATTTTCTCTCCAGTTATTGCTTTTTCTTTTAATATATTTAAGTACCTTTTTAGATTCATCCTAATTTTCTCAGCCAAGGCTCTTTCTTGCCCCCTTTTCACCCGACTGATTTCTTTCTTCAGTAAACTCCTGTATCTCTTATATATCTCCAGGGATTCCCTTGATCCCAGCTGCCTGTATCTGAGCCACGCCCAAAGTTTGAACATGAACCTGTGGACCAGTTATGTCCCTCTCCATAACTATATGAAAACTAATAGAACTATGGTTACTGGACCCAAAGTGCTCCCCCACTATTAATTCAGTCACCTGTCCAGCCCCATTTCCTTACAAAAGTTCGAGTTTTGCCCCTTCCCGAGTAGGACACTCTATATACCGCGTGAGGAAACTTTCCTGATGCACTTAACTGATTCTATCTCATCAAATCCCTTAATGCTCTGGCCGTTCCAGTCTGTATTAGAAAAGTTAAAGTCCCCTAGTATGATAACCCTATTGCTCCTGCAGGTCTCCCCTCTCTCCCTGCATATTTGTTACTCTCATTCCTGTTGACTCATTGGGGGCTTAGATTACAACCCCAACACCTCACCATTCCATTCCTATTTCTTAACTCCACCCACAAAGCCTAATTGGGTGATCCATCAGTTATTTTATCTCTGATTACTGATGTGGTACTCCCCTTAATCAGAAATGTAACTCCCCCTCCCCTCCTTCCACCATCTCTGTCTCACCTAAAGCACCTGTTCCCTAGCACATTAAGCTGTCAGTCCTTTCCATCACTTAGCCATATTTCTGTAATGGCTATAATATCCCAGTCCCATCTAGTTATCCACACCCTGAGTTCATCGGCCTTCCCTGTCAGCCCTCGTGCATTGAAACAGATGCAATTTAATCCAAAATGCATTCCTTTCTCTCTGTCGTTTTCCAGCCTAACCTTACTATTTCTGATTACTGTATCTCCTTCCACTTGCCTCCCTGCTCTTAAGGATATGACCACTTGTCAATCTAGTTTAGACCCTCCCTTGTAACCCGAGCAAAACTGGCCGCCAAGATATTGGAATCCCCTTCAATGCACTTTAATCTCCCTCTCAGGAGATTATCACTGTCAAGGTATTTTTAAAGAATGATTCTCCTAGCTCTCTGTAATTACGCTGCAGGACCTCATCCCTATTTCTACAGATATCACTTGTGCCAACGTGCATAATGATTTCTTCTGCTCACCCTCCCCCTTGAGAATGTTCTGCAACCACTTGGAGACATCCTGGACCCTAGCACCTGGGTGTTAAAGCACCATCTTGGATTCCCGTTTGCAACTACAGAATCTTTGATCTGTACCATTAATAATCGACCCTCTTAACTTTAACGCCTGTTTACCTTTACCCTTTCCCGCTGTGCCCAAGGGCCAGTGGTCCTACCACCAACCTGGCAACTGCTGCTTTCCCCTGAACGGACATCGCCCCCAACAATCCAAAATGGTCTACTTGATTTCGAGGGTAATAGCCACAGGGGATTCCTGCAATCCCTGTCTACTCCCTTTGCCATTCATGGTGGTCGCCGATCTACTCTCTGCCTGGAACATGACAGGAAGCAAGGAACGCCTGTTGAATGAAGTTGTATTTATTTAAATCCAACAGGACTGACAGGTAAGGCTAATGAACTCAGGACGATGAACGTTGGACTGGAATATTACAGTCATTAAAGAGACATAACTAGGGGCGTGTCTATGATTTTGTCAGTATCTCGTATGACACTCAGTGCATCCTAGATTAGATTACCTACAGTGTGTAAACTGGCCCTTCGGTCCAACAAGTTTGCACCGACCCATCAAAGAGCAGCCCACCCAGAGCCACTCCCCTACACGCAACACTACGGGTAATTTAGCATGACCAATTCACCTAACCTGCACATCTTTGGACTGTGGGAGGAAACTGCAGCACCCAGAGGAAACCAATGCAGACACGGGGAGAATGTACAAACTCCACACAGACAGTTGCCCGAGGCAGGATTTGAACCCTGGTCACTGGTGCTCTGAGGTAGCTGTGCTAACCCATGATCCACCTTGCCGCCCAGCGTCGCTCCCTAACACAGTCTCCCAGGAGCTGAAGCTGGTTGCAGTGCCCACACGTATAGCCATCAGGGACGGTTGAATTCTCCCTGAGCTACCACATTTCACAAGATGGAGCGTGCGACTGCCCTAAATGCCATCTCGACTGCTGTAACAATAAAGTTAAAAGGACTTTATTTGAGTTGCCCTGTACATTTTGCTGAGCTAAGCTGTCCAAAGCCTCTCATGTGAGAGCCTTCCTGCTTACTCTGCTACAACGGCATGTCTCCCTCCCCCTCCACATTTAATCTTGGTCAGGGAAGGAAGGAGACACGACAGTGATGTAGTGTTTAGGCCTTCAGCACTCCTTGACACCTGGCCCCAGTCTACCTGCTCCCCAGTGCAGGTCTGCTCTTGGCCTTGGAGGGTGTCTTGCTGAGGTCTTTGTTCTGGTAGTGATGATTGTGTCGATGCAAATCCTCACCCTGACAGGCAATCCATGTTATTGCAGTCCTCTCGAACTTTCTGTCTATTTGTATTGCGTTTATGAATTCCTTGAATCCTTCGATTCCATTCCAAACTGTGTCTCACTCCATAGGGAGAGAGGTTATGTTCTTGTGAATACAGGGTTATTGGAAAACAACACCATTAGACGTAGGGGCAACAATATGTCTGTCTGCTTTTCCTTCGATTAGGTTATATTTATTTTGTTAATCCCCCATTCCCCTTTCCTGTGATTTCCCCGTAACGCTTGTATAAAAATCTGTCTGTCTCAGCCTTGAAGATATTTAATGATCCAGCCTCAACAGCCCTCCGAATTTTCTACAATTGTTTCCCTCTCACTGATGTGAGACTTGGTGGTCTTTAATCTGGTGATTTACCCACTCCATCTTGCATAAAATTCCCAATTCTTCCTCAGCTCCTTTGTCAATTTGCTCAAGGGTCAAACGGTCATTCTCCCTGAAGCCAAGAACTGCTTCTCCAAACTGAAGACCGATTTGTAGGGTGTGTTTAACATGTTCTCTGACTCTGTGAACAGGCTGTGCCCTTAGTCTCTAATAATCCCATTCTTTCCCGCGTTCTCCTCTTCCCCTTAATAAACCAAAACAAAATGACTGTGGATTCTTGCTAATCTTACCCGTTAATGTTTTATCACCCCTCCTTCTGCTCTTCCACTGATTGTTCAAGTTTAGCCCTCCACTAGCTATATTGTTGTAGGACCTTCATTGACCTGCTCACTTGGTACCAGATTTAAGCTTCTCTTTCCCTTTTCATCCTGTTCGGAATTTGTGTTGACATCTGAGGTTCTCTGGGTTTGTGTTCCTAAATTTTATCTTCTGTGTAACATGCTGGGCCGATACTGTCATCAATGCAATTTTAATCAAATGATTCCCCCAACCCCCGCCCCACCTTGTTCTGCTACAGTTTCACCCAGAAGCAACTGCACTTTGGCCAGACACGGTCATTTGTTTCCATAAAATCTGTCAGCCCAATGCAAAAAGCTCTTATGTTTCTAACATTTTTGGGGTCTTTTCCTTTGCAAAGTCAAAATGTGTGATATCACGTTCACTGGTCCTACAATGCTCTCCCACTTTTGCCTGGAACAGTTGACTGTCTTCGTTCCCCACAGTGCGGCCCAGCACTGCACTGCGCATTGTTGTATCTGCTCTGTTTTGATATAAGAAGCTCTCTGGAATAAATTTCAAAACTCCTGCCCGTCTTAAAAACTTATAACTGACCGAATGAATGTTTGGAATTGAAATGCTTGAATATAACTATCCTATTATTGTTTTACACACCTCAATAACTTGGTCATATACCTGCATCCGTACTTTCCTTTATCTGGGGGTCTATAATATATCCCTAGCAGTGTTTCTGTCATATTTTTGATCCTGATCTCTAACCACGAAGCCTCTTTAGAAGATCCTTTCAAGATATCGCCCCTTCTTAAACCAGTAATTAACTCCATATTTAATAAGGCAACACCACGTCCTTTTACCCTCTCTTCTGTCCTGACTCTTGTTCTGGTACCACAGAATATTGAGTTGTTAGCCCCGACCTCCCTCAAACACATCTCTGTAATGGCAAAAATGTCACACTTCCACACATCCCTCGTTTCCTTATCATATCTATCTGATAATATTACCAGCATCAAGGTAAAGCACATCCAACTTGGAATATATCACCTGGAATACTCTGTACCTCGGGGTACTTCAGTCATTCATTGTTAGTTATCAACCTGTCCAATTCATGAATCAAATCTGTAACTCTGGGACTGAATGAATATTTGTTGAATTTGAAATTCCTTTTTAGTAAATGTGCTCATCAAATGCAACTTTCCAGAACAGAACAGTCAGCTCCAGATACAACGAGTTTCTGCTGATTAGTTCCCTGCTCAGTGTGCAGAGGGGACAGCCCTCAGTGATGGAGAAAGTGAGGACTGGTGATCAGAGTCGAAAAATGTGGCGCTGGAAAAGCACAGGCAGTCAGGCTGCATCTGAGGAGCAGCAGAGTTAAAGCTTCCCATGTTTTCCATTCCATAATACACAGGATATTGGGAACCATGCTTGCTCAGGAAGGCAGCACTGTACAGAGCACTGAAATGGAAAGCAGTCAATCAGTTGGTTGGATAGGGAGTAAAAAGTTGAGGTGAAATACAGAATGTTTGAAGTACAAACATAAGGATAGATAAATCCCTCAGCCAGACTGGAAACACTCTAGGTTACTACAGGAAGAGAGGGAAGAGATTTCTGTGCCTTTGTCGATGGTCTTTGTGCCTTCACTCTCCATTGGAGTAGTGTCAGTTGATTGGAGGATGGCAAATGTAATCCCTTGTTCAGGCAAAGAAACAGGGATTTTCCTGAGAATGACAGACCAGTCAGTCTGACATCAGTATTGGGCAAACTATTGGAGAGGATTCTGGAAAAACAAGGTTTGATTAGAAATAGTCAGCATGGATTTATGAGGGGCAGGTTATACCTCACAACTCTTATTAGATTATTTGAGGATGGGATTAAACACACTGAAGAATGTAGAGCAGTGAATGCGGAGTGCATGGATTTTAACAAGATGTTTGATAAACTTCCCCGTGGTAGTTTCATTCAGAATGTAAGGAGGCATGGTACAGAGGGAGACCTATCTGTTTGGATACAGAATTGGCTAACACATAGAATGCAGAGGGTGGTGGTAAATGGAATGTATTCAGTATGGAACTAGGTGAGCAGTGGTGTTCCGTAAGGATCAGTTCTGGGACCTCTGCTGTTTGTGATTTTGATAAATGACTTGGATGACGAAGTGGAAGGGGAGGTTCGTAAGTTTGATGATGTAACACAGTTTGGTGGAACTGTGGATGGAGTGGAGGGCTGTTGTAGTTTGCAACAGAAACATTGATAGGGTGCAGTACCCAGCTGCGAAGTGGCAGCTGGTGTTCAATATGGAAAGTGGGATAAGATTCATTTTGGAAAATCGAATTTGAACGCAGAATACAGGTTTAAAGGCAGGATTCTTCCATTGTGGAGGAACAGGGGGATCTAATGGTCCATGACATAGCTCCCACAAAGTTGCTACCCAAGTTAATAAGGTTGTTAAGGATGTGTTTGATGTGTTCATTAGCCGAGGGAGTGAGTTTAACAGCTGTGAGGTTATGCTGCTACTCTATGGAGCCCTGGTGAGAACAAATTAGAATATTGTGATCAGTTCTGGTTGCCTCGTTATAGGAAAGATGTGGAAGCTTTGGTGAGGGTGCTGAGGAGATTTATCAAGATGCTGCCTGGACTGGAGGGCATGACTTACAAAGAAAATTTGAGGGAGGTAGGGTGTTTTCCTCATTGGAACGAAGAAGAATGGAAAGTGACTTGACAGGGGTGTTCAAGATGATGAGAGACATAGATAGAGTGGATAGCCATTTACTTCTGCTAGGGTTGAAATGACTCTCGACGGGGTATGATTTTAAGGTAATTGAAGGAAGGTTTAGGGGTGATGTCAGAGGTAGATTCTTTCACAGAGGGGAGGGAGTGTACAATCAACAGCCAGCAGTTGTAGTAATGTCAAAAATATTAGGGATATATAATTGGATATGCACATGAATGTTAGTATAATGAAAGGTAGGTTGGTTAGTTTGATCTTAGTGTAGGCTCAAAGGTCGATAGAACGTCAAAGACCGAAGGGCCTGTACATCGCTGCACTGTTCTGTGTTTCCAGTTTCACCCAGCTTGTGGATTGTCATCAATTGTTGAGTGTGTGAGGCAGTGATGTGTGTGAGATCAGGAAGCTTTGGAGGGGTGTAAGGCCAAACCTCCAGTTATGGTGTGCATTGTTACAGTCACCTGAAAGCCAGTATAATATGTGTGTTTACTTAAACCAGACAGAATCCGTCAAGTTCAGTTATTAATGTGATTTTTGGATTGCTGTTTGCTACTGGTTACTTCACATCCATTCTACTGTGTGATCCATGTAGTAATCTCTGACCATTCACAGAGATGTACACATTTATTTTGATACTGGAGAATGTGAAGGTGTCATTTATTGGATATGGATTTAGAGGTTTCTTTGTGAGGCACAAGATACTGCAATAGTTTGTCAACTTATTAACGTCTTCACTCGGGTTGCAGGTGTATGGAATCTTGGAGGCAGGTCAGATTTCATCACCATAGGTAACTTGTATGGTGTGATTCTGGCTCTCCATGTCAACACGTCTGCTCTCTGGGCCAGGCTCTGACTGAAGATGAATTTTAAAACTTGATTGCTGGTCAGCCATTAGTATTTAACCTGGACAACATTTGTACCTACACTGAGACCAGTGATAGTCTGTTGACGGGTTCTCCCTCTGCCCAAGGTGGATTCCAAATTATTTGTTTTCAAGTAATGTTTGACTGACTGCCCCGAACCAGGTTAGAAACCCAATGTACAGATTTTGGAAAAGGCAACTGAGTCTCTGTGTATCTCAGGCAGCTATGAGGTCCAATAACAGTGTAAATGATTTCAGATCTATTGGAAACTATTTTCAGTATAGCTCATTGCAAGGTGGTGAGTTTACTGAGCCGAACAATAGTCGGATGTTTGCTATATTCCATGAATTGGGCAAAAATAAGATGTGAACGATAATCATTCAACTGAACTAGAATCTCTTCAATCAATTTTGTTGATTCTATATTTATGGAACTAAAATATAAACTCATGTCAAGATTTTCTAACACAGAAATAAAGCATGTACATTTTATTTTAGCGAAGAAAGAACATAAATCTTGTGGTGATCAGAATTAGATATTCAATGTCAGGATTCAAAGCAATGTTTTGCCACTCCAATATTTTTAAAGTGGTTGGTTTCTGAATGATAACATGTTCAGAGTGAGCAAACGACTGATCATACAAATAGAATTAGCGTTCTTATACATTTATATGTAAACAATCAGTTTAATTTCTCACTGAAATGTACGATCTTCGGCTATTTGCCAGAAATTTAAAAATTGCAATAATTCATCATGGACTGTGAACGTTAAACTAAATAAATTATTTGTGCTTTCAAATTTTAGTGAATAATAATTTGAAAACTTCCAATTTTTAGAATGAATGATGTTTACTATGAAACGTGGAGAGTGAAAAAAAAGCAACGAACATAATATTGTGTCAGTGAAAAGTCAAAGCTTTCCAAAGAGTTTTGTGACAAAACAATGACATATTTGTTTTAGTAATGGGAATACAACATGTAAAGTATTCATGTTCTGAGTAATAATTGGACTTCATAATGAAGCTGACCTTGCAATACTTGCATTTTAAATGCTTATGCTGCACCAAATAATCAGACATTTGCGAGCATTTACACAATGAAATAACTGGATACTGACTTTTATCATAGCTGACACTTGATAGAGTACAAAACTTTAAAGTACAGGAGGAAGCCATTGGCCATTATGTATGCATCAGCTCCAAAAATATCTCTCAAGCACCTCCCATTTGCCAGCCCTCTCTCTGTTGCCCGTTAAATTCATAATTTCCAAATATATATCCAGTTCTCTTTTGAATCTTCATCCACAACTTTCCCAGCCGGTCAATTCCAATTCCTAACAACTCTCTAAATAAAGACGTTTTTCCTTATTTCACTTCTAGCTCTTTTACTGACAACCTTGAAATTAGAATTCCTTGATGCTATAATGCCAGCTAACAGATTATTCTTTTTCTACTCTGCAACTTTTTTCATACTTCTGAGCACCGCAATAAATTCACATCTTTGTCAGTTCTGCTCCAGGAACAATAAGCCTTGCAAGAACTTTAACAAACACTACAACGGAAAAACAAGCAGAAAACTAGTCTCCAGGATATATGAACATCAACTAGCTACAAAAGTATGATCCCAATCCGAATGTCTTACTTACTGATGAGGAAGTACGCCACTTTGAATGGTCTGCATATCCATCCTATGACAGGCCAAACAGAGACAAGCACAAGAATTCCTGGAAACATGGCATTCCAACCGGAACTCCATCAACAAATACATCAATTTTACTTCATCTACCATCCTCTGAGAAAAAGGGCAGGAAATGACATCATCGACACCGGAAATTACATTACCAACTCAAGGAAACCGAAACAATTTAAATAGAAAGTGGGAGATAACACCAGCACTTCACTGGAGGCTCACTTACTGAGTACAGTCAATGGAAGAAACTAGGAACTGCCATTAGCTATTGCTTCAGAATATTTCTGAGTGTTAGTGGCTGCCACCATATAGAATAATTGAATGAAAACGCGAGCCTGCATCACCGAGTGCATATCCAAAGGCTTTTTTTAAAGTTTATGAGATTACCTGATCAATCACCCACCTAGAAAATGCATTCCAGAGACATGTTATTAGGGGCAGAAATGCGGCTCAGTGGTTAGCACGCCTGCCATAGAGCGCTGGGGACCCAGGTTTGATTCCAGCTTTGGGTGACTGCCTGTATGGATCTTGCACATTCCCCCCATATCCGCGTGGGTTTCCTGTAGGTACTCCGATTTCCTCCCACAATCCAAAGCTGTGCACTGTAAGTGAATTGGCCATGCTAAATTGCCCAAAGTGTTCAGAGACATGTAGGTTAGGTACATTAGTCAGGGGTAAATATAGGAGGGATGTGTTTGGGTGGGTTACTCTTTGGAGGATCAGTGTGGATTTTTTGGGCCGAAGGGCCTGTTTCCACACATAGGAACTTTATATTCTATGTCTGTGCCACCCTCTCAGTTCAATACAGACTCCGGAAATCCCCTCTCAATCCCCTGCCTTTCACTTTAAGTATGTTTCCTTGTGTTTTTGACCTTGAGAGTAAGGGAAACAACTGCTGTCTGTTCATCCTCTCCATACACTTTATTCTCTTGTAAATCTGTACCATGTTCCCTGCTCAACCTTCCCTGCTGCAAAGAAAAAGGGAGCAAGTTTAGCCATCGCCCTTCAAAATTTGAGTTCTCACTTGTCTTGTAAATTTAGATGTGCATCATCTCACATTTATCAGTGTTACACTTCATCGGCCATTAATCTGGATATAGAAATCATCTGTTTATATCGTCCTGCAGCCTCACCCTGTCCTCCTCACTGTGAAGCACCCAGCTAATCTTTGTGTCATCCCCAACATTAGTTATCATTCCACTGCCATCCATCTTCCACATTCTCATCATCATCATTTATGAATATCACAAACAAACCTTGATTTCCTTCCTGTTCTCCACATGTTATTCACAAAGGAATAATTAAGAATTCCAGTCTCTTATTGTTCTTATTTTGGGGAATTTACAGAGTGATGTAGTTAACACCTATTATGAGGGAGTTGCAAATACCATTTTTGACACAAAGTTAAATTCACCTTTTACACTCTGTCCCTCAGCATGTCTTATTCATAAAGTGTGTACCTAATTTAGGGTGAACTTCGGTTTGGCACCTTGCACTGGAACATTAGCCTTTTGTGTGGCACTGTTCTTTGTAACAATAGTGAAAACTGCAGAAATTTTTCATCTGCAGGATGGACACAGACTCATTGCTTGAATCAGCTAATGGGATGAGGATAACTGTTCAATTAAATTCCATGTTATGGACAAACTGCAGGAGATCAAATCATATTTTATGTCTACCTTGGATTGGATGCAAATACATACTGTTAAAATAAAATTAAAAATGTTGACACACAACACAGTGGGGGGGGGGGGGAGGTGGTAGGGAGGGAGAAAAACACGTCACCTGCATTTGATGGAGATACAAAACTACAGAGTGAATGTACAATCTGATGAAGAATCAAGTGATAGAAAAAGAAATACATCAAATCTTAGTTTTCAATGGAATCAGATACCAATTTTCTTGAACAGTGGTGGTTTTCACCCAACCTAATGTTTCCAAAAACAAGCTTTACCCAGCCACTCAAACTTCATTAGCCATTCTTCCTCCCCTTCCTACTCTTTCTTTACAATCCTACTTCCCTTGCACTACACCTTCTGCTGCCACACACTCTTCCACTGATAATATCTCTTCACATCTTTCTTCTCCCACTCCCACTGTAAGTTACACCAGTTCCCTACTTACTCCCACTTCCACTGGCCATCCCATACCCTTTTAGCTTTCCACGGGGGTGATGTGAGCTGCTGGTTTCTGTGCTGCTATTGGTCATCAGTGAATGATGAGATTGAGATGATCAATGCCCAATGTCTAATAGTGTATTTCTGTCATTGTCCAATGAACCATGAATAGGATGGGCTTTTCCCCCATACAGAGTGGAACGTTTTTTTCTGTCTTTATGTCACAGCGCTTAACCAAACAGCCTCATCCCAAATAGGAAACACCTCACCTCAGAATCAGAAGTCCATGCATCTGTTTGTCCTTAAACATTGCGAGGACAGTGACCACATTGTTCAATAAGCCGTGTTCTAGCCTTTTTTCTTTTTAGTATTTTAACTTATTTTCCAATGTCAGTTGAGGTGAGATCAGACTAACTTCCCTTGCCATCAAAGTAGTATTTGACTCATGTAGCATCATTCACCCTCAGCAAACTATGGTTAATGGAAATCAGAGGAAATTCTGTGCTGGTAATTTCCTCAGTGAGCAATTACACCGTACCCAGAGCTATTGGGAATGTTAAGTAAACTCTGCCCTTGCTAGTGCCTTCCAAAACCATGGATGGATTTGTTTTATTAATAACATCAAGATACATCAGTTTTCACAGTTTGATCTTAAGTCTCAGAAAAGTAAGACCTTGCTGGTTGAGTGTCACCCCAGTGAAATCAGAGCATTGCAATAAGGTAACGATTCCGATTATTTTCAATCACTTACTTTCTGAGGACTGGTCGTGCGTTGTCGTTATCACTGAGATCAACATTTTCTCTCTCTAACAGCATCACATCACATTGGCTCAAGGCTGCACCATTCCCCAATTCTACTTCATTCTCCAGCTCTTTTGCCATGCTCACCAGATATACGAGGCCCTCAAGATGGAATAACTTAGAGATGCCCATGAGCCTCTGGAACCTGCCACACCACCCATGCCCTGTGCTCTGACTCCATCCCCTCCCCCAAGCCCACCTCCTGTCGTGTATTCACCTTCCCTCCTAACCTTCCACGCTCTAATGCTGAATGTTCTGTACTCAGCAAAGGTCTCAGCTTTATCCCTCTGTGCCCCCACTTTAATGCATTTCAGGCACGACATAATGTTGAACTCTTCTTCCACCATCTTCTCCTTGGTGTCCATTTCTTTGGACAAGAGTCCACTCCCCATCCCATAGACCCTTCGCCCAGCTCCAACACTCTCCCTCCACCTGGATCCATTCCTCTGGCGTTTACTTGAACTCAATATGTTCGTTGAAAACTTTCCATGTGAGTTTAGTTGTCTTAAATTCTCTGTATTCCTCCTCTCCATATCCAACCTATCACCCTCTGAACTGACAGTACGCTGTATGCTTCAATCAACCCTGACTATGTTATTCAGTCTGTGCCAATAAGGGTGGTGCTGCTGCAGTCTGGTGGACTCACCTCTACATTTCAGAGGCTGAGTGCCAGCTCTCAGATACCTCCACATGTCACCTGCTGATCCATAACTCTACCATGGCACATCAGGCTATTTTATTTACTAAATCTGACTACATTTCATCTGGAGATTCCCATTCACTGGCCCACACCTCCCCCCACACTCCCCACCCCCCCTCACCCCCACCTAAGAGTCCCGAAGCTGATGGTTCTCTGATAGCAGAGTTCGCTTTTATCTCCTCTTGAAAATTCACAAACAGAATTGCCCATGCAGACCCATTGCTTCAGCCTGCTCCTCCCATACAGGGGGGGGGGGGGGTGCATGGATACATATGTGGGCCCAAGTTATACCTATTCCTTCATGGGGTACGGAGACCATTCCTTGTTCTAGTTCTATTCCAGCCCCCATCCACAACTCTTTCTCCAATATGTAGATACTATCATCGCTGCTGCTCCTCTTTCTTGTCCAGAATTGGAAAAGTTCGTTGTTTACAATTTGCACCTCTCCCTCACATTCACCTGTCTACCTCTGACTCCTCCCTTCCTTTACTCGATATCTCTGCTTCTATTTCTGGGGATAGACCGGTCACTGATATCCAGTAATAACCCACCAACTCCCACAGCTACCTGGAGTATACATCCTCACACCCTGTTTCCTGCAAAGGCTCCATTCCATTCTCTCAGTTCCTCCGTCTCCACCACATTGCTTCTGATGATGTCAACTTCAAAAATGTGGCCTCTGATATGTCCACCTTCTTCCTCAACCGAGAATTCCCCAGCACTGTTATTGACAGGGACCTCAACCAGTTCCGACCCACCTCCTGCACTTCTACCCTCACCCTCTCTCCTCCCTCCTGCAACAGCATTAGAGTTTCCCTTGTCCTTACCGACCATCCCACTGGCATTCACATGCAGAAGATCATCAGTCTGCATTCCCCCATCTCCAACGAGATGCCACCACCAGGCACATATTTGCCTCCTCTCTCCTTTCCGCCTTCTGAAGTGACCATTTCCTCCAGAACACCCTGGTCCACTCGTTATTCACTGACCACACCTCCCCCCCCCCCTCACACACACACCACCTCCCCTAGCACCCACCACAGGTCCACTTCACTTTCCCCTGCCGGAGTTGTTACATTTCCCATTTACCTCCTCCCTCGTCACTAACCAAAGGCCAAGCATACCTTCCAGGTGAAGCAGCATCCTGCCAACATTTCCCACAATCCGGTCTACTACATTCGCTGCTCACATTATGATCTGCTCTACATTGGGAAAACTAAAGGTAGACTGGGTGACTACTTCACAGTATATCCAAGCTGTACCTCTGCAAAAGACCCTGAGTTTCCAGTTGCCTGCCAATTTAATACTCTATCTTGTTCCCTGACCAATATCTCTGTGTCAGGCTTCCTGCAGTGTTCCAGGACATGTCAACGCAAGCTGGAAGAACAACACCTCATTTTCCGTGGGTGGACCCTGCAGCCATTCAGACTCAAAATAATGGTCAATAATTTATGGACTGATCTCCTCAATGCCCCCTACCCATACACCAGGCCTAGTCCTCACGTGGCCTTCCATTACTCACACCCTATTGTTAGCTACTAACAGTCTCCATGAACAGTTATTCAGGTTCTGCTGTATATTAATCAACATTCAGGGCTACCATCCGTTCTGAGGAAGGGCCACTGAATTAGAAACGTTAATTCTGATTTCTCTGCACAGATACTGCAGACCTTTTGCAGCAACTTTGGTTTTTGTTTCAACAATGTCTCACAGTGGTTTTGTCCCACAATGCAATACGTCATGGATATTTGGAACTCTGTCAAACATAGGAACTTTGTAATTTCTCATTTAATGTCCATAAACTAATATTCAAGATTCAGCTGAGACAGAGCTTTGCTTATATCGTTCAGATCAGTCAATTTGTCACAGTTCAGAAAGAAAAAGAGATCGATAGAGGGAAACTCAGCAGGTCTGGCACCCTCTGAGCAGGGATACACAGAATTAACCTTTGATTTCAATATGACTTTTTCAGAACAGTGTCACATCATATTCGATATGCTAACTCTGTTTCTTTCTGCAGATACATCCTCATCTGTTGCACTTCTACCATCATTTTCTGTTTGTATTTCGTGTTTCAGTATCACTATATTTCATGTTTCTTGACAGGGCTGCATGCTGAATTTGGTTACATATGGACCATGTGGTCCTTTCCTGTTCCTGTTATAGCTGTTGTGTCTGTGACATCTGTATTACGGCCGAAATCTGTTTCTTCTTTAAGAATCAAAGGAAAAAAGAATATTTTTTCTGATGATCCTGTAAATCTCAGGAACTCCACTTTGTTTAAAAATACATTTTAGAGGCAGCTGAAATTTCATGAGATAATAGGAATAGATTATTGATGGTGGAGCACTCTGTGACCATCGTTGAACAAACTTGTCTACCCCTTGTCCAAAGGTTTTGATTACATATCACAGAATTATTTACAGCAAAAGTGGGGGGAACTCAACCCATTGTCTCTTCCAGCTTGGAATGACTATAACTCTACTGTTAGTCTCCTGTATTGTCCCCATTGCCCTTCACATTTTGTTATTAGTGTCTGCTTTTAATTGTAAGTATCCTGCCAGATATGAACAATATGATAAATCTCAAACAAAAAGAAAATCAGAACTTAGAGGGCAAGCTCAGCAGGCCTGGCAGTATCTGTGAAGAGAAATCAAAATTAATGTTTCAGGTCCGGTGACCCTACTCAATCTGTATTCCCAATGATTAAATGGTATGTGTATAAAATATAGTTCACTTCATCACATTTAATATTATCCTTTTAGTTCACATTGCCATTCAGCATTGCATTTCCCAAATGTTGGCTGTTTCCTTGTTATACATTAGATTTAATTCTGTCTGTCAGAAAAAGGGATGATGATTGCGGAATATCTTTGTACTTCCCATGCAGTTTCCACAGCCACTGCTCCCATTCCGCCCTATCTCCCAGCCAATAACATGTCCATTCGAACCTGACTTATTAATTCATAAGTCTAAATGAATACGTTCATTGTAATTAACACTTTTAGTGTTGGACTGAAGCCAAAATGCGTAAAAATACTGTTTACACCAAATAAAACTGCATTTAGGAGTCTGTCAATTTATATAAATAAATTACTGAAGCATATTCCCTGTGCAAGTTCCAAAGTTGCCTTATTAGAGCAGTGAGAGGAACATTCAGAGAATTCCACACTTCCTGTCTATGTTCAGGGCGATTGTGCCCAATGACAGTCTGTTCGCTGGTGTTTGTTCCAGTGGAGGAGAGATCAGCACAGTAACAACATCCTGATTGTGATTCTTTTGGGGGGGGGGTGGAGGGATTTTTGGAGAGATGGTTACAACATCGTAAACGGACAACAAAGCAGAATCATGTCGCCTACGAAAAGAAAATATTCTTATTCTCCCTCACAACTGACATCACTCGAGCAATTGGTGATGGGAGATGTGACCAATAGCCAGCAATTTCAACATGTAGTCCAGTCCAGTTATATTGTGAACTGAATGTGCTGTATTAAATGGTGGGACTGTTTGCTCTGACTGTGATTGATGTCAGTCTCCATGCAATGCAACTGTGTCACTGGAGGGTTTCCCTCTCCTGTTCGTAAGAGGCTTCATTCAGTGTTCGATCCCACTGTAGTAACAGATGCATCAGCTCTAATAGTAACAGAGATCAACAGCTGCATAGATCTGAATGGGAGAATAGCGGACTGGAACATTACAACAATGGAGAGGAGGTTTTCCTTGGGTCTTTTCAAGATTTCCCCCTCTTGGGGATTTCCATCATATCGGATATCAGCAGTGCTGATGATTATTCTGGGCGGGGTGGAGGGTGTTCTACTAACCTATTTGAACTTCGTTGCAAATCCTGTTATCTATATTTGTCAGAGAAATAAACTATTGTCTTCAGTTTCAATTGCAGTCTCCATTCATTACCCATGAATTGCGGACCACTACCTCACAAGCATCTGCGAACAAAACTGTGCACAATCCCGAGGTCATTTTTTGCCCTGAACCGGTTTATGTCTCGCGTTCTCTCTGTCATCAAACGTGTCCACTACCAGCTCCTAATATCCTCAATCTTTATCTCTGTGTCAGTGCTGTTGCTGAACAAACCATTGGCTGCACGTTGGTAAAATTCAGACTTAATGTTTCAAGGTCTCTTCTGACCACTTTTTCAAATACAAATATTTCAATCACAAAATTCCTCTTGTCTCGGATGTTACTTCATGATTAGGACAATGTTTGAATGTAGGAGTGCCGCTGGCTGTAATTCAGGAGCAAAGCTTATTAAACGAAAGATATTGTTTCAAGTGATTTGTTTCAAGTCCTATCACAGCTGATGACAGACCATAAATAAAAATGATAAGCATTGGAATAAAGGTGAATTTCATGAAAAACAAACATAAAAGCAACATTTTTTCTGAAAACCTTCTTCTTTCATTGATCACCCTCGGTGATGAAATCTGGATTAAGTGTGACTTGAGACCCATGGCAATATGCTTAACTTTATATTATATTGCGGAATGGCCTCAGAGTCAGGGCGACTAGTGATGGTCACCAAATGCTGCCCTTGGCAGAGATGACAACGTCCCACGAATTAACAAAATTGAAGGTGAAATCAAATAAAGGAAGATGCTGAAAATCTGAAATTATAGAAAGAAATGCAAAGAAATGAACAGAAAGTGATGGGAAACTTTCCTGAACTGAAAGTAGCTGGAAAGGAGTGTGATTAATACCGTTGACAGTGAAGTTTGCTTTGAACGGAAGGAGGGGTCAATAGAGAAAGAGAGATATAGAAGAAAAAGAGAAAACAAACGAAATGATGATCAGCTAGGCTGGAAATAAAACGAGACATTCACCTCATTTATTTTTCACCTTTCCCATCTTCCTGAATAACATGCCCATGTAAATACAAGTCATCCCCTGATTTTCAAAAGTTCAATTTTTGCCACTTCCCCTTCCAAATGACTTACATTAGGATCTTGTTTCACTAACCAAAAGAAATTCAAACAGGATTTTCACTTTTACGAAGAAAGCAGAAATTTTCCCAATATAAATCAGTGCTACTGCACTTTACACCATATCACCTTGCGAACGGTTTCGGAGGACACTCTACTTACAAGTAGTGAGGGAAACCTGTATATATCTAAGATCATGTTTAAAGCGATTTCATTCCCTCTGTCTGTCCTCCCTAAATGTGGTCATCTTCTTATATTCATTAATTAGATATGGGTATCTCTGACTCGGGCAATATTCGTTCATTTTTCCAGTTGCCCTTGAGAAGACCTTGAGCCACTGCACTCCACGTGTTTGATCTTATTTCGTTTCATTTATTTTAGTCAAATGTACAATGGAAAGGTTTGTTTTTATTGTAGTGCAGGTAAATGACCCTAAACAAGAAAACAGAGATCACAGGGTCCTTGGACAGAGTAAGGCAGATAAGGTTACAGTTCACAGGAGGTGGGCAAAGTTAGATCGACATTAGCAAGATTAATAATATTTGAAAAGTGAGAGATGTCAATTTGTCAGTCTAATAATGGTAGGGAAGGAAGTGTTCCTGAGGATGTTTTCAAGCCTCTGTGTCTCGTCCCTGTTGGAAGAGGTTGCATGAGATCATTACCGGTTTGGGAGAGATCTTTGATGTTGCCAGCCTTTCTGCGACAATAACAAGTATAAAATGGACGGAAGGTTGCCTTCCGTGATGGTCTGGGCTGTGCACACAACCGTCTGTAGTTTCTTATGGTCCTAGGCAGAGCAGTTACCATGTGAGGTCATTATGCAGCCGAATAGAATGCTTTGCGTAGCCAGTATACAGAGCACTGGGAGATGTGCCAGTATACAGCGCACTAGATGTAACAATTGACTGTTAAATGGATACCCAAGTTCTAGTTGCTTTTTTGACAACAATTGAAATTTAACTGATAATTTCAATTAATGTCCTCTATACCAAAACCTTGTTGAGTGTATTGTATTGCCAACATTGAACAATGAGCCATCAGCTGCTTCAAATGAATAGAGAAGCCATCACCATAACAACGAAGGAGACAGAGACAGAAACAAAGGGAAGGAGAAAAAGAACACAGCGAGGGAAACAGATGGACAGTCAGTCAAAGAGAGAAAGGAAACAAAACAAGGAAATAAACAGTCACATGGGCAGGGAGAAGGGAAGATAATAGGTTCAGGGAAAGAAACAGAAGACAGAAGATAGATGTTGGCAGCCTTTCTGCGGCAACAAGCCGTGTAAATAGAGTCAATGATCGGGAAATTGCAGTCTGTCACAGTCTGGGCTGTGAACACAATCTTCTGTAGTTTCTGATGGTCCTGGGCAGAGTGTTGCCGTTCCAGGCCATTATGCACCCGGACAGTACGTTCACAATAGCGCATCTGTAGAATTAGTGCATGCTAAATATTCTGAGCCAAGTGAGGAAGGAGAGAAGTTTTTGCACCATCTTGTCTGTCACACCTATGTGAGAAGTCCAAGGTAGGTTGCCAGTTATCATCACTCCGAAGGACTTGACGCTCTGCACTGTCTCGACCGTTGATGGAGATAGTGGCATGTTCCCCTCCTTTCATTCTAAAGTCAATGATCAGTTAGTTACTTTTGCCGAATTTGAGAGGGAGGTTATTATCATTCCACCATGCCACCAAACCCATTATCTCCTTTCTATGTTCAGGCTCATCGTTGTTTGATATTCCTCCTGCTTTGGTGATGTCATCAGCAAACTTACAGTTAGCATTGTTTGGAATTTGGCAACAAAGCCACGTGTGTACCGGAGTACAGTCGGGGGCTGATGACAAAACCGTGTGTGTACAGGGAGTACAGTAGGGGACTGCAGACACAGTCGTATGTGTACAGGGAGTGAAGTAGGGGGCTGAGGACACATCCGTGTGTGTACAGGGAGTACAGTAAGTGGTTGAGGACACAGCAGTTTGTGTACAGGGAGTAGAGTAGGAGGCTGAGGGATGCAGTCGTGTGTGTACAGAGAATACAGTAGGGGGCTGAGGACACAGCCGTGGGTATACAGGGAGTACTGTAGGGGGCTGAGGGACACTGCTGTGTGTGTAAAGGGAGTACAGTTGGGGGCTGAGGCACATCGCTTGGTGTAGGTAGGGGGTTGAGAGACACAGCCGTGTGTGTACAGGGAGTACAGTAGAGGGTTGAGCACACAGCCGTGTGTGTACACGAAGTACAGTTTGGGGCTGAGGACACAGCCATATGTGTACAGGGAGTACAGTAGGGGGCTGAGGGCACAGCCGTGTGTACAGGGAGAACAGTAGGGGGCTGAGGATACAGCTGTGTGTGTACAGGGAGTACAGTAGGGGCTTAGGACACAGCTGTGTGTGTACAGGGAGTACGGTAGGGGGCTGAGGGACACTGCTGTGTGTGTACAGGGAGTACAATTGGGGGCTGAGGCACATCTCTTGGTGTACAGGGAGTGCAGTCGGGGATGAGGGCACAGCCGTGTGTGTACAGGAAATATAGTAGGGGGCTGAGAGCACAGCAGTGTGTGTACAGGGAGTACAGTAGGGGGCTGAAGACACAGTTGTGTGTGTACAGGGAATACTGTTGGAGGCTGAGGCACATTTCTTGGTGTACAGGGAGTACAGTCGGTGATGAGGACACAGCCGTGTGTGTACAGGGAGTACAGTAGGGGGCTGAGAGACACAGCCATGTGTGTACAGGGAGTACAGTAGAGGGTTGAGCACACAGCCGTGTGTACAGGAGTACAGTAGGGGGCTGAGGGCACAGCCGTGTGTGTACAGGGAGTACAGTAGGGGGCTGAGGACACAGCTGTGTGTGTACAGGGAGTACAGTAGGGGCTGACGACACAGCCGTGTGTGTACAGGGAGTACAGTAGGGGGCTGAGGAAACATGCGCCAGGAGCTCCAGTGTTGAGTGTTATTGTGGCGGTGGTGCAGATACCTACCTTCACTAATTGGGGTCTGTGGGTCAGAAACCGGGGGGATCCAGTTGCAGAGAGTGGAGCCACGACTAAGGTCATGGAATTTTGAGATCGGTCTGGAGGGGTAATGATGTTTAAGGTGGAGCTGTCGTCAATTAGCAGGAGTCTGGTGTAGGTGACTTTGTTGTCCAGATGTCCTAGGGATGAGTGCAGAGCTCGGGATACGGCATCTTTTGTGGACCCGTTACATCAGTCGGCATATTATAGGAGGTCAAGTCAGGCTGGGAGATTGAAGGTGCTGTGGGCCATAACCAGCCTTTCCAATAACTCCATATTTATTGAGGTTAGAGCCACGGGGCGGTAATCATTAAGTCATTAAAGCATGAGCTTTCTCACTTAAAAGGTTGTTGTTGGCCTTCCTGAAGCAGGTTGGGACTTCAGCCTGTGGGAGGGAAAGGCTGAAATTGTATGTGAATACCTCTGCCAGTTGGTCCTCACAGGATCTGAGTGCTCAGCCGGGAACACTATCCAGGCCCGGCGCTTATTTGACTGACTTGCAGGAAGACTGATCAGGTCTGCAGCGGTGAGAGTGGGCACAGGTACATCCGAGGCTGTTGGGGCAGGTTTCAGCCTGGCAGTCACACAGTTATTCATCATAGACATACCCTCGCCGACCTCCCTCCATCGTTATCAATACACAGTGACATGGTTGGTGTGAGCACCACTCAGTGTTGAGACAGAGTGACATCAATAGACTGGGATTGTGCGCCATAATGAAGTAAACTCACAACAAAAGTGGGTAGGGTGTGCTTCTACTGAGAGTCAGTGGTGCAGGGACTGAAGACTTTACAGGTATAATTCAAGTCAAGCCACTGCTTCAACCTGAATGGAGTCAAGCACTTTGACTGTTGTGCCTTTTATATGGTGGACGGTCCTTAGGGAACCAGGAAATATATTGTATATGAACAATCTGAACAAAGGACTTGAGGTCAGTTTTGCTAAGTTTGCAGATGATAATGAGGAAGTGGGGAAGCTGCAGAAAGGCTTGAACAGTTTAGGACTGTGGGAAAACACGTGGCTGATGGAACACAATATGGAAACGTGTGAGAATATGCACTTTGGTAGGCGGAATAGAGGAGACACTATGTTCCAATAGGATCCATTAAATCTGAAGCACAAAAGAATTTTGAAGCACTCGTCCTCTCTTATGTTTAACGTTCAGTTGTCAGTTAGGGAAGCAAAAGCAATGTTTGCATTCATTTCAAGACAGCAAGAATGCAAGACAGGAGACATACTGCTGAGAATGTAATGGGCTATGGACAGACGGTATTTGGCCAGTTGTGAGCTGTTTTGGACACTATCTCTGGAGAAAGATCTGCTAGTGTTGGAGGTGATCCATCCTGGGGATGACGGCTTGTCATATGAGCGGCAATGTGCGTACTCGATGGAATTTAGAAAAATTGTGGGGGTGGGGTGGTGGGTCTGATTGAAACTAATGGATTACTGCAAAGATTGATACAGTCAGTGTGTAGAAGATATTTCCACTTTTCATAGAGACAATGACAAAATGGCACAGTATCAAAATGAATGAATTTTCTGAATGGCCTAAATCTATTGTCATATCTCATGCCGTTTAGGTCATAGTGTCTATTATTCAGTATAGACTTGTAAGTCTCTGACCTGCTCTTGTAACCCTTATATTTGTATGTTGATTTGACTTCACGTTCTGGTCAATGGTAACCCCTGTGATATGGACGGTGGGAGGATTCAGTGTCAGCCAGTATTCCATTAATAATTTGAATATGAGCTGCTATCAGTGAGCCTTATCTGGCGGGAGTACATTCTCTCTACGATGATTGTCATTTTCTGTCTGGTATTTTCGAAGGGTTGATCCTGTTACGCCAGTATTGTTGATTTAAACAAAACAGTGCAATTTATCACAGCACTCAGCAACAATATGGCATCGAATACTGAACACCCTTCTAATAACAGAAAAGTCTAAAATGTTCAATATTAGAAACACTGCTTTCCTGCTCGTGTTCAAATAAGATAATCTGTCCTTTCGAGATGCTCAACTTGGGACTATTTTTAAAAAGGTCTTTTTTTGGATGTGGGCATCGCTGGATGTGCCCAGCATTTCTTTCGCGTCCCCAGTTGCCCTTGAGAAGGTGGTGCTGAGCTGCCTTCTCCAACTGCTGCAATCTACCTGCTGTGCGGTGACCCACTAGTGACTAAAGAGGGAATTCCAGGGTTTCCACGCAGCAACAGTGAAGAAATGGCAATACATTTCCAAATCAGGATGTTGACTGCCTTGGAGAGGAATTTGAAGTTGGCGGTGTTCCCAAACGTCTACTGCCCTTGTCATTCCAGATGGAGGTGTTCGTGACATTCGAAGGAGCTGTCTGAGAATCTTTGGGGAATTCCTCCATTGTGTCTTGTAGGTAGTGCACACTGCTGTTCCTGAGTGACCATGGTGAAGGGAGTGAATGCTTGTGGATGTGGTGCAAATCAATTGGGCTGTTTTGTCCTGGATTGTATCAAGCTTCTTTAGTAGTGTTGGGGCTGCACCTATTCAGGCAAGTGAGGTTATTCCATCTCATTCCTGACTTGTGCCTTGTAGATGATGGACAGGCTTTGGGTAGTCCGGAGGTGAGTTATCCCTGCAGGATTCTTAGCCTCTGATCTGCTGTTATATTCATGTGGCGAGTCCAGTTGAGTTTCTGGCCAATGATACCCCCAGGATATTGATAGTGGGAGAGTTTAGTGATGATAATGCTGCTGAATACAAAGTGGTGATATTGTATCTTATTGATGACGGTCATTGTCTGAATTTATGTGGCGCAAACGTTACTTACCACTTGCCAGCCCAAGCCTGGATATTACCCAAGTATTGTTGCTTTGGGCGTGGACTGCTTTCGTACCTGAACATTTGCGAATGGTGCTGAACATTGTGCAGTCATCATCGAATATCCCCACTTCTGACCATATGATGGAAGGAAGGTCATTATTCAAGCAGCTGAAGATGTTTGGACCGATGTCATTATCCGAAGGGACTACAGCAGAGATGTTCTGGAGCTGAGATGGCTGACCTCCAACAGCAATGACCATCTTCCTATCTGTCAGGTATGACTCCAATAATGGAGTGTTGGTCCGCGATACCGTTTTTGCTTGGGCTCCTTGATGTCACATTTGTCAGAATGCAGCCTTGATGTCAAGGGCTGGAATTCAGTTCCTTTTTCTATGTTTGAACCAAGTCTGTGACGGGTCCAGGAGCTGAGCGACCCTGGAAAAACCCAAACTGGGCGTCACTGAGCAGGTTAGTTTTGAGCAGGTGCCGCTTGATAGCACTGTTGATGACACCTTCTATGATTTTACATATGATGGATAGTGGACTGATTAGGCGGTATTTGGACGGGTCGAATTTGTCCAGAACATACTTGAGCAGTTTTTCTCCATTGTCGGTTTGCAAACATACAGGGACAGTTTGGCTAGGGGAGCGGGAAGTTCTGGAGCAGAAGCCTTCAGGACTATTTCCGGCATGTTATCAGGGCCCATAGCCTTTGCAGTAGCCAGTACCTTCAACCGTTTCTTGATATCAGTTAATCGAATTTGCTGAAGACTGCTATCTGTCATGATGGAGACCACGGCAGGAGGCCGAAATGGATGATTCACTCAAAACTTCTGACTGAAGATTGCTGTGAAAGCTTCAGCCTTATCTTTTGCACTAATGTTCTGGGCGCTTCCATCATTGAGGATGGGCATATTTGCAGAGGCCACTACTCCAGTGAGTTGCTTAATGGTCCACCACCATTCACGATCGGATTAGCAGGACTGCAGAGTTTAATTCTGATGCATTGGTTCTGTGATTTCTAAGCTCTGTCTGTCCCTTGCTGTTTATGCTATCTGGCACGCAAGTATTTCTGTTTGGAAGCTTCAGCAGATGAACATTTTGTCTTTATATATTCCTGGTTCTGCTCCTAGCATGCCTTCCTGCATTCTCCATTGAACTAGGGTTAATCCTCTGGATTGATGGTAATGATTTAGTGGGGGATATGCTGGGCAGTGACGTTACAGATTGTGCTGGAGTATAGTTCTGCTGCTATTGATGGTTCACAGTATCTTATGGACGCTCAGTCTTGAGTTGCTAGATCTGCTAAAAGTCTGTGCGATTCAGCATGGTGATAGTGCTACACAACATGATAGAGTTTATGGAGACAATAGACTTCGTCTCCACAAGGACAGTGTTACCGATACTGTCATGAACATATACATCTGCAGTTGGTAGATTGGTCAGGATGAGGTCAGGTATGCTTTTTTCCCCTCTCGTTCATTCCGTCACAACCTTCTGCCGACCCAATCTAGTAGCTATGTCCTTAGGAGCCGACCAGCATGATCTGTAGTACTGCTGCCAAAACCACACTTGACAGTCGACTTTGAAATCCCCCGGCCAGAATACACTTTGTGCCCTTGCCACAGTCAATGCCTTCTCCAAGTGTTGTTTAACATGGAGGAGGACTGATTCAGCTGAGGAACAACGTTACGTGGTAATCAGTAACAGACACCTCTGTGCATGTTTAATTTCTGTTGTTTCTGTAAGGTATGATTCCGTGAGTATGGCTATGTCAGGCTGTTGCTTAACTAATCTGTAAGGCAGTTGTTCCACTGTTGGCACTAGACCTCAGATGTTCGTAAGGAAGACTTTGCAGGTTCTATAGTGATGTTTCTAATGTTGACTTTTCCGGTGCCCATTTCGATGACATGTGGTCCGTCTGGTTTCATTTGTTTGAAACTTTGTAGCGATTGGAACAACTGAATGACTCGTTAGACCATTTCAGCGGGCGATTGGGAGTCAGTGACGTTGCTTTGGGTCTGGAGTTGCATGTCAGCCAGACCAGGTGAGGATGGAAGATTCCTTCATGGCAGGATATTATTGAACCAGGTGGATTTTTCTGACAATCGGCAATGATTTCATTCTCAATCCCGTAGATTCTTAATTCCAGGGATATTTTTACATTATTGAATTGAATTTCCACCATCTGCAGTGGCGGGATTCAACCTGGATCCACAGAACAGGTGCTGATTTTTCTGGATTGATAATCTATTGGTAATACCATGAGACCTACTTGGAACCACACGTTGTACCCAGCTGCCATTTCTTGTGTATTCCTGTTTTTCATTCATTGCTCATGTTATTCTGGAATCTCATCCTTCATTAAATCCTGATTGAAATACACAGTCATGGACCTGTTCTCGACTGCTCGAATTTCATTCCATCTGCTTTGTTTGAACAGACATTTCAAGGCAGCTGTACGCCAGAGAAGAGCAGGAAAAGATAATGGGTGATTGTGCAATGTACCTGCCACCGGACCAGCATGTCTGTCCAGGAAGCATTTATTGTGGGTCAGAGAACCTCAATTATTATGGCATGGATGGAGGCCATTCAGCCCATTGTGGAGTCACACGCTCTCCAACTGCACAATCGGAGACCGAGAGAGTGTGTGAAGAGAGATTGTGTGAGAGAGAAATAAACAGAGAGAGAGAGCAAGTGAAGGGAGATCAACTGAGAGAGTATAGAAAGGGGAGTGACTGACAGAGTTTGAGAGGAAGAGATGTTAGATGAGGGTGAAGTTAGATAGATCAGAAGACTGCATTACGGTAGATAAATATGGACAGACAGAAGTTAAAAGTTTTATTTAGAAATTCTTCTGGGCGGCAAGCCCTTTGTCTGGGCGCCGTACACTGTGAGCACTGTGCTGATACTGCCTGCCATCCCAGATTATTTACTTCCAACAATATCACAGAGCTGGGTTACTGACAGCTAAACAAAACCCATTAGGCCAATAGATTGGTTCCATGGAGAAAGCAGAGTTTTTAAATAGACTGTGCCAAGAGCAGCAGGAAATGATAACCACCATCCCGCCTCCATGACCCCCCCCCTCCCCCGCCCACACTGATATTGTATCAATGACAGAGGTGAAATCATGATCTTAGTTGTGGGTCAAATAATGATTGATAAAGTTTGCATACCACTTTCCTAGTTATGTAATTCACGTTTCAATTTTATAGCTCAATATCAGGAGTGTATTTTAACAATCTTATCTTTTTGTACTTTGCATATATTGGTGGGTGCAGAAAAACATTTTGTTCCTGTATTTTATATTGCATAAACGCATTTCATTAATATTGTCTCTGCTAATTCCTCATTGTAGATGTATTCTTGAATCTGTTCTTCATATGAGTTATAAAGAGTAACATTCCAATTCTGGTAAATGGGAAACGTCACTGTCCCTCCACCCAATCTAAACATCCATGTCCCCCGTCTTATGTCCTTTCCCCAATATTAAAATCACAATGTAATTGAAGTCCAATTAATGACACTTCATGACAGTTCCTTAACATCGATAACATCAACAGCATGACCCACACCTGCCCTCTCTGATCCTGGAATAACAATCTGAACTGTGTTTGTCATGTGCAATTCTCTGTTAACGTATCCATGCTGTTTGTTTGTTGTAACCCACTTTTTTATTGGCACATGTTGCTATCAGATCATGAATGATAGTTGTTTTCTCAATGTTTTACAGATATTGCAATGACGGATCAGTAGTTATGGGATTTATTTCTGTATTTATGAACAGATAAGCATGTTTATGTTCCGTTAAACTTCTGGCATTACCTCTATATCCAAGGTAGACTGAATGATTACACACAATCAATCTGCCATCTTCAACATTCCTTCCTTCAGTCACACTCGCATATCACACCCAGAATGCATAAATGTTCAACGTTATTTTGAATGTTAATAAAGTAGTATTGAATTCAAAGGGGTTTACTGGAGCTATTTGTTCAGCGATTGTATTGCTGTCAGTCTCCATGGATTGTATGCGTCCCCAGAGAGTTCCTCTCTTCTATCAATAAGGGAATGCTTTCAGTGTTGTATTCCATAGTATGAGCGGAAGCATGGCCAACAGCAGTAACAGGGATTAACAGCTTCAGAGAGAAGAGCAGGAGGGATGGGAATCTGGGAACATTAGACTGGAATGTTCCAACAATGGAGAGGAGTTTATCCGATGGTCTGTACTGGCTTTCCCAGCCTTGGATATCATTAGCATCGCGGATTGAAGATGTACTGATGGTTATTCAAGCTGGTTACTATCCTATCCTTGCTATAGTTGGTGTTCCTGCTAAGTCATTCTGTCTGTTTAGTGAAATGGTCTGAACTTAATCGATGCTCATGATATGCAGATTTTGGAAAGGTGCAAGCCAACGTTTTCAGCTCCAATCAAAGATTCCATTCCTTAGAAATTATAAGTGGCAAACTATTATTTACAAATTAATCACCAATACGCGAGGGTAAAACTCACTTATTTCAACCTCTTCGATTCATTTTCTTCTGCAAAGTGTACATCTCCATATCCTCCCCACATACCACCATTAAGACGTCCCAGTCTCCTCCTCAGCCTCAGTTCAATTCCTGAATAAACCATCGTTTGTGCCTTTCTTAATTCCAGATACACTTGTTTCATGTCCCTTCTCACTATGTGTCCATTGGAAAATAATTGCACTTGAGATGTTTAACTTGTTCTCTGCACAAAATCTGAAAGATGGGCAGACAGTGTATGGTGGGTCACGTCATTGACTCGTATTCTAGAACCACGGAATGATAATCTGTTAATATCGGCTTGCCTTGTGCCCATTAGAGAAGGCAGTGGGTCATCCTTCTCTGGTCAAGTCTCTGTTTAACTGCAAACCCACGGCAATGTGTTTTACTATTTACTGTCCTGTGGAACAGCTGAACCAGCCACTCAGTTCAGGATCGGCATAACATGCTGGCCTGACCATGGCTGCACACATCCCGTGAGGGCAGAACAAAAGGAATGGTAGCTCCCTTCCTCTGCCTGCATCCCATATTCCAACGGCTCATTTCCATTCAGGTAGGTAGCCTTCACGATTTTAGATGTATTCTTTGTGATTGAGTCTCTCCCAAGAGTGATGTCCATCTCCATGGGCACCTCTGGTGCTGGCTTTATTGATGCTGACCTACAGATGTAAGGATGTGTTTAAGTTCTACATCAGTGGCAGTGCATTGTAAATGAATTGTTTCCTGTGTCACACGAAAGACATGGAGCCAGCAAAGTGAGGGAAAGGAATTATTGTGATCAAACATGAGAGTGTTGCTGAGGCAGTATTTGGGGTATTGTGGACAGATTTTCTTTCCATTATAAGGAGTGATCTCCTTACCACAAAGAGAGTGAAGAGGAGTTCCACCAGATTAATCCCTGGGATGATGGCACCATGAGGAATGTGTGAAGGTTGATCTGTAGAGCTGTGAGAGAATAAGAGGTTGAACCCTGAAAGGGATGGACAATCACTCCTAATATTCTAAATAGACAATGTGATCAATTCCATGACTGCTATTTCACTCAGGATGCATGATTCGGGATAGTTTAAGTGCCTGGTCGGACGTTACGCCCACTCACCCCAACCCTAACACCCCATTGAGAGAGACAGAGAGGTCCAAGTTTTGAATGAACTCTCCCCACATGAATACAGTGCAGTTGGTGTGTGATCCTGCACTGAATTTCATATTATCCACCAGCCTGACGGCAGCCCAGTACCTTCATTCTAAATCAGTTAACTATTCCCATCAGCTACTGACATTCATGAATGACATGAATCTATCTTCTCAGAGATGCAAGGTACTTCTTTAAGGTTTAGACCAGAAGACTATAAGATGTTGGAGCATAAATTAGGACAGTTAGCCCATCGTGTCTTCTCCGTCATTCAATCATCGCTGATGGGTTTCTCAAACCCATTCTCCGACCCTCTCCCCATAAACCTTCATCCCCTGGATAATCAAAAACTATCTATCTCCCTCTCAAATATACTAATTGACCTGACCCCACAGCCTTCTGGCAATAAATTTCAAAGATTCACCCTTCTATGGTTAAATACCTGTCTCCTTATCACTGTTCTAAAAGGTGTTCCCTTTCATCTTAGGCTGTGCCCTCGGATTCTAATCCAATGGAAACATCTTTTCAGCATCGACTCTCTCCAGGTCATTCAGTATCCTGTCTATTTCAAGTATATTTCCTCTCATCCTTTCAAACTTTATCAAGTATAGACCCAGAGTACTCAAACATTCCTCATGCAAAAAACTTTTCATTCCGATGACCACTCTCGTGAAAATCTTTTGAACACGCTCCAGGACCAGTACATCCTTTCTGAGGTATGGAGCTCAAAAATGAGCACAATACTCCAAATGTGGTCTGACCAGAGCCGTACACAGTCAGTTCTTATATTCAATTCCTCTCGTAGTAAATGCTCCCAATCATAGTTGCAATTGCCCTCCTAACTACTGCCTCAACCTACAAGCTGACCTTGAGAGAACCCTGCACTAGAACTCCCATTTGCACTTCAGATTTCTGAATTTTCTCACCATTTAGAAAATAGACCATGACTCTATTCTTCGTGCCAAAGTGCATGACTTCACACTTTCCAACGTTGGAATGCATCTGACAATCTCTTTACCTGTCCAAATCCTCGTTCAGCATCTCCGCTTCCTCAATACGACCTGACCATCTCCCTATCTTTGTATCGTCTGCAACCCTAACCAGAGTGCCCTCAATTCCCTCATCTGGATTTTTAATGTAACAAGTAAAAAGTTATGATTCCAACACTGAGCATTCTGGATCACCACTTGTCCCCGGCTGCTATCCTGAGAAGTACTCTTTTATCCCCACTCTTTGCTTTCTGCCAGACAGATAAGCTTCTATCCATGACACTACTTTGCCTCTAACACCACGGACCCTTATCATGCTCAGTAATCTCCTGTGTGACACCTTGTCAAAGGCCTCCTTGAATTCCAGGTGGATAGCATCCATTGGCTGTGCTTGGTCGAGCTGCTCATTTCCCTTCAAAGAATTCCAATAGATTTGTCAAGCATTAACTTCCCTTGATGAAATCATGCCGACTTTGCCCTATTTTACCAAACACATTCAAGTATTCAGAAATCTCATCCTTCACAATGGATTCCAGGATCTTACCCATGGCAGAGTTTAAACTATTCATGGTGGGTTTTTTTTTGTCTTTTTCCTTACTCCCTTGTTAAAAAGGGGTGTCACGTTAGTGGGTTTCCAGTGCTCTGGGATCGTTCCTTACTCTAGTCATTGCTGAAAGATAACCACGATTGCCTCCACTCTCTCTTCAGCTAACATCCTTATAATACTGGGATGTAGTCCATCTGGTCAGGGTTATTTACCCACCTTCGTACCATTACATTTTTTTCTAGTATGTTCTCCATGGTGGGGGCCATCATACTCAGCTCTGGCCCCTCAATCTCTTGAATGTTTAAGGTGTTACTCGTGCCTTCCACCATGAAAGCTGATGAAAAGTAATTATTCAGTCCTTTGGCTATTTTCTCGTTCCCCACTGCTATCTCTCCAGTATCATTTTCCAGCAGTCCAATGTCCACTTTTGCCGCTCTATTATACTTTATATAGTGAAAGAAACTGTTACAGTTTTCCTTTATATTACTGGCTAGCTTACCCCCATATTTAATAATCTCCCTCCTTATTTGATTTTGTTTGCCCTCTGTTTTGTCTTTGTAAACTTTCCAATCCTCAGGTTTCCCACTGCACTTTGCCACATTATAACATTTCTCATTTGCTTTTATGCTATACCCGACTTCCCTGGTCAGCGATGGTTGTCCCATCCTCTCTATACAAGCCTCTTTTTCCTCAGGATAAATCTCTACTGTATCCTGAATTACTCCAAAAATCTCTTGCCATTGCTGTTGCACTGTCTTTCCTGCTGGGCCCGTCTCCCAGTCAATTCTACCCAGCTCCTCACTCATGTCTGTGTAATTGCCTTTATTCAGCTGGAATACCATTACTTCTGATTCTATCTTCTCCATCTGAAACTGCAGAGTAAATTCAATCATATTATGATCACTGTCACCTTAACATCCCCTCATCTAGTCTGCCTGCACAAGCTGCTCCAAAAAGCCTTCTCATAGACATTCCACAAATTCCTTTTCCTGCCAACCACTATCAATCTGAATTCCCAGTCCATCTGTATAATAAAATCCCACATGATCACTGTAACGTTGCCTTTCCTGCAGATCTTTCTAGCTCCAGGTGTATCTTACACCCCAGCTCCCTGTATATAACTCCAACTGCATTTTTCCACTTTTTTGATTCCTCAATTCTACCGACACAGATTCTACACCATCTGACCTAATTTCATTTCTTAATACTGATTATTGATTCAATTCCATTCTTAATACTGAGACAACTCTATCTCTCTGCCCATCTGCCTATCTTTTTGACAGGATGAATATCCTTGAATATTCAGCTCCCAATCCTGATCCTCTTGCAGCGATGTCACTGTAATGCCCACTATGTTGTACCTGCCAATTTATGGATGAGTCACAAGCTCAGTTACCTTATTCCTTACACTGCATGCATTCCGATATAATAGTTCAGTCCTGTACTACCTGTCACTCTTCGCATTGTCATTTGTTTGTCCAGCTGTTGGTACCTACACGGACCCTGAACACTGGATCTTTCCCCTCCCGCTCCAAGTTCTGCAACCCAGATGATAAATCCAAAACCCGAGCACCATGTAGGCAACACAACCTTCAGAACTCTTAATCCCGATCACGGAGAACAGTATCTATGCTTTTAACTATACTATCCCCAATTATCCAGCATTGGCCAGCCTGGTGACACAGCAATGATGCGTCACAGTGCTAGGGACTTGGGTTCATTTCCAATCTCTGAACCCGGTCTGTGTGGACTTTGTACATTCTTCCAGTATCTGCATCGGGAGCATTAACTCTTTCTCTCTCCATAGGACGTCTCCGTGTTTGCTTCAGGTTTCTACCATCTACAGTATTTTTCCTTTTGTTCGATGGAGAAATGCAGCAAATGTGTCAGGTTTTTGTAAAAGCAGCCATGGTTCGCGGGTTCCTCTGGGTGTTTTGGAATCTTGCCAGGCCACTTGTCTGAGTGCAGTGTCCCAGGATGCCCATTCCATCTCTCTCAGTTCCCTCAGTCCATTGTCACTACATGCAGCCTTTCCTTGTGCCACCCTTGGGACTCCCCACAGCCCATTGCCTGGCACTAGATACTCCCTTCGCAGGACTGTGCAAACAACGACAATGGGAACTTTCTGGCCCACTGGGGATTCTGGGTAAAGACCCTGCCATTGAAAGGAACAGAATAACTAGAATCCAATTGAAAAGCAAAGCTGAGTAAACAGGCTGAATTACATCCATCTGCTCTGACATTTTCTAATCTTTTCTTTATCCTCGTCCATCTGCAAATAGATGGTCCATATGTATGCCTTGTCAAACAGGTTTGGTGGCGGGGGATAGATATCAGATCCAGTGGTCATTGGACTGATTCAGTGGTCTCACTTTCCTGACGACACACTTATGTTTTTATTATCAAGTCTATCCAGTTTAAAGAAAAGACCTTGCTGGAGTTGTGCTGAAAGGATATTTGAATTTTGGAGACAGTAGAATATGTCACGTGCGAGTGAGATTAGGAATCGTAAGGTAGCCCAGTTATATACGCGATCAAAGAGCTGGTCGGGGAGGCAGCACTTCCGATATGTGGATCATTGGGATTCCCGAGTCGGGAGGATATACACAAAAAGGACGGGATGGACATGAACTAATAACAATCTCCGATATGTGGATCATTGGGATTCACGGGTCAGGAGGATACACACAAGAAGGACGGGATGCACATGAACTGATAACAATCTCCGATGTGTGGATCATTGGGATTCCCGGGTTGATCGGATAGAAACAAGATGGACGGGATGGACTTGAACTGACAGCAATCTCCTGGCAGGCAGGTTTGATATTGTCCTTTACGAGGGTTAAAACTAGCGTGTGGCTGTGATGAGGGAGGGGTGTGGTGGGGACGGGTGTGTGGAATCACAGCAATAGGTCCACAGGTACAGTAACTGAGGAGGAGTTGGAGACTAATCCTAGTGCAGCTAAGACCAACAACAAAAGAAAACAGGCAGAGGGTACTGAGCACAATGGCCTGGCAGTCTGAAGTGTGCTGATTTCAATATGAGGAATCTGTTTGTTTGAATAGATATTTCAATGTCGCTGCATGTCAGAAAACAGGAAGAGATAATGGTTAATTGTCTGGACCAGCTTGTCTCTCCAGGCACCAAAACTTGTTACTGTGGGTCAGAGAACTTCAGAATTAATACAACACAGAAGGAGGCCATTCAGCCCACCATGCGTCCATGAGCTATCCAACTTGACAGCTTGAAAATAGAGGGAATGATCGGAGCTAGACTGAGAGGGAGAGAAATAAACAGAGAGAAAGACAATGAAGTGAGATAAACAGAGTGAAAAAAGGAGCTACAGAATGAGAGCAAGGGGTGTCTGAAGTCAGATCAGGAGATAGCATGGGGAGAAATGCACAGAAACTTTTCTTAGAAACTCTCACAGACTTTAAGCATTTGTCTGGTGCCATACCCTGTGAGCACCATGCTGATACTGGCTGTCATCCCAGATCATTTATCACCAATAACATCCCAGAACTGAGTTGCTGACTGCTAAACACAATCCAATAGACCAATAGATTGGTTCCAGGGAGAAGGTGGATTAATTTAAATAGTCTGGGCCAACAGGAACTTATAGCCCCTCTAGAGACTGCATGAGAGGCAGGGTGGAATCTCAGTGAAGGGAATCACTGGCAGAGGGGAAATCAGGATCTTAGCTGTGGGTCAAACAATGATTGATAAACTTTGTACACCATGTCCATGGTTTTGTAATTCACATTACAATTTATATATCTCCACATAGTAAGTGTATTTAACAATATTGTCTTTTTGTAACTTTCATGTTTTGGTATGTACAGAAAAGCATTTTTATCCTTTCATTTTGTGTTGAATAAACACATTTTATTACTGAGGAAGAAAGGACCTGCTCCGATGGGACAGTCGTCATCTGAACCGTGCTGGGACCAGAGTCCGAGTGAATCCTAACCAGGGCTGTAGACAGAGTTTTAAACTGATTAGGAGTGTGTCTGTGTGCGCGGGGTGGGGGTGCAGTTATAGGGTTTAATTAGAAAAGCCGAATTAAAAGAGGAGGTAAGAGTACAGACTCAGGAGAGGTTATTAAAATCTCCAGCACAGACACAAATAGGATAGAGCTTCTGGAAATGTTTAACATATCAAACTTCAAGCGCACTGCACAAATGAATGACAATGAGAAGAGGGACGGTTAATGCAGGACTGAAGGGGTTATAACTGAATGCATGCTGTATGATGAATAAGGTATATGAGCTTGTGGCGCAAAATTAAATCGGCAGGTATGAAGTAATGGGCATCACAGAGATGTGGCTGCAAAGGGATCTGAATACTTAAGGATATTTACCATATCGAAAAGATAGGCAGGTGGGTAGAGGGAGTGGGTTTGCATTATTAGTAAGAAATGAAATTAAATCAATAGTAAGAAAGGAACTAAGGTGAGATGGTGTAGAATCTGCGTGGGTAGAATTGAGGAACCACAAAGGTAAGACAACCACAGTTGAAGTCTTGTACAGAGCTCCAAAGAGTAGTCAGGAGCTGGGGCACAAGATACACCAGGAGGTAGAAAGATGTGTAGGAAAGGCGAAGTACAGTAATCATGGGTGATTTCAGTATGCAGGGGCACTGGGAACATCAGATCGGTAGTGGTTCACAAGAAAAGGAATTTTAGGAATGTTTATGAGATGGCTTTTTGGAGCAGCTTCTGGTGGAGCACACTCGGGAACAGATGATACTGGATTTAATGACGCAGGATTCGTAAGGGAGATTAGGGTGAAGGTAAACTTCGGTAGCAATGATCAGAATATGGTTGAAATTATTCTGCAATTTGAGAGAGAAGATAGAATCAGAGGTAACAGTATTTCAGCTGAATAAAGGCAACTACAGAGGCATAAGGGAGAAGCTGGGTAGAATTAACTGGGAGAGGGGTCAAGCATGAAAGACAGGGGAACAGCCGTGGCAGCAGATTCCAAGATTAATTCAGGAGACATAGCAGGGATTCTTGCCGAGGAATAAAGGCATGGTACAGGGAGGATGAGACAGCCAGGGCTGACGAGGGAAGTCAGGGATTGCATACAAGCAAAAGAGCAAGTGTATAATGTGGTGAGGCGCAGTGGGAAACTAGAGAATTGGGAAACTTACAAAGACTAACGGGGGCCAAAAAAAGGACAGAGAAGATTAGATGTGGAGGTAAGCTAACCAGTAATACAACGGCGACTGTAAGAGGTTCTTTAATATATAAAGTGAAAAGGAGAGGCAAAAGTGAATATGGACCACTGGAAAATGATGCTGCTGAGAGAGTAGTGGAAAACAAAGAAAAGAATGAGGAACTTTGCATCAATGTTCATGGTGGAAGACACGAGTAATTTCCCAAAAATTGAAGAGAGTGAGAGGGCAGAGCTGAGTATGGTGATCATCACCAAGGAGAACATGCTAGAAAACTGAATGGCCTGAATTTGGATAAACCACTGAACCATATGGACTACACCCCAGCATTGTATGGGAGATAGCTGAAGAGGTAGTGAAAGTGAAAATGGTAATCTTTCAGGAATGACTAAAATCAGAAAAGGCTGGAAAATTGCTAACGTGACAGTCCATTTAATAAGGGAGTTAGGCAGAAGATGGAAAATTACAGACTGATTAGCCTAACCTTGTTTGTGGGTCACATCCTGGAATCCATCATGAAGGATGGGATTTCTGAATACTTGGAAGTACTTAGTAAAATAGTGCAAAGTCAGCATTGTTTCATCAACAAACCTGTTGGAATACTTTGAGGGAGTAACGAGCAGATTTGACCAAAGCGAACCAGTAGATGTTATCCACCTGCTTCTCGAAGTTCCTTTGATAAGGTGCCACGCAGGATGTTATTGAGAAAGATTAGGGCCCCAAGTGTTACAGGCAAGGTGCTAGCTTGGATAGATGCATGGCTGTCTGACAGAAAGCAGAGAGTGGGGATAAACGTGTCCTTCTCAGGATGGCATCCAGTGACAAGTGGTATTCCTCAAGACTCAGTGTTGGTATCACAACAATTCCCTTTGTGCCTTAATGGTCTACATGAAGGAACTGAGGTCATTCTGACTAAGTTATCAAACAGTGCAAAGATGGAATAGGTAGCATCGAAGAGGTGGTTCGGCTGCAGGAGGGTTCAGTAGCACCCTCTAGCACCCCTCTGATGCTCGCCTTCCAGACCACCAACCTCAGGAAACAACGCATTATCCTCCGCATTTCTGCCACCAACAGTCAGACCACACCACCAGAGATATATCTCCCTCCCCACCAGCATTCTGCAGAGACCATTCCCTTCACCACTCGTTAGGTTCACGCGTCCCCCTTCCCACACCCCAACAAGCCACCTTCTTCTCCCGGCAGCTTCCCTTGCCATTGCAAGAAGTATGGGACCTGTGCCAACAACTTCCTCCTCACCTCAATCCAAGGCCCCAAACGATCCTTCCACATCAGGCAGAGAATATCCTGTGCATCCAAACACGTCATCTACTCTGTCCATTGCTCCTGGTCTCCTCTACATAGGAGAGACAGGACGTCAACTTGCAGAACGGTTCAGGGAACACTGTCCGTCACACACCCAACTACCCCACTTCCCTGTGGCGGAATACTTCGCCTCCTCCTACCACTCTTCAAAGGACATGCAAGTTCTTGGCTTCCTCCAATGCCACATTCTCGCCATGATTCGTCTGGAGGAAGAGCGCGCCGTCTTCCACCTTGCAACCCTTCAACCACATGGTATCCAGCGCAATGTCACGTGTTTCCTCATCTCCCCTCCCTCCACCTTATCCCAGACCTAACCCTCTAACTGAGCACTACCTGTTGGACTGTCCTACCTGCCTATCTTCCTTCCCATCTATCCACTCCATCTTCCACTCTCACCACTCACCTCCACTGAGCCATCGCTTTCCAAGCTAACTCCCTCCCAACCCTCCCATTCATCTCTCAACCCCTTTCCGCCCACCCACTTCATTCCTGACAAAGGCTTTATGACTGAAACGTCGAATATCCTGTTCCTCAGAGTCCTGAGTCCTGACTGGCTGTGCTTTTCTAGCACCACACTTTTTGACTCTGATCTCCAGCATCTGCAGTCCTCACTTCCTCCTGCTGAAGGATTTGCACAGGTTAGGGGAGTGAGCAAAGAAGTGGCAGGTGGAGTATAACGTGGGCAAGTGTGAGGTCATGCAGTTTGCCAGGAAAAATAAAGGCATGGACTATTTTCTAAATAGCGAGCAAGTTCAGAAGACTCTGGGGGGGGGGGGGGGTGGTGGTGTTGAAGGATATTGAAAGGTAAACCTGCAGGTTGTCAGCAGTTGGGAAGGCAAATAAAATGATTCCATTTATTTCATGAAGGCTTGAATATAAATGCAGAGATGTACTTCTGAGGCTCTATAAGATTTTGGCCAGGCTACATTTGGATTATTGCGCATAGTTTTGGGTCCCATATCTCAGGAAGGATGTACTGGCCCTGGAGCATTTTTCAATAAGATCCATGAAAGTGGTCCCAGGAAGGAAAAGCTTAACGTATGAAGAACATCTGAGGTCTCTGGGTCTATATTGGATAGAGTTCAGAAGGATGTTAGGAGGTCTAATTGAAACTTACAGAATATTGAATGATCTGGAGAAGGTGGATTTTGGGAAGATATTTCCAATGGAGGGGAGACTAGGACCCAAAGGGACAGAGTAAAGAGAAGACCTTTTCAAACACAGTTAAAGACGAACCTCTTCAGCCAGAGAGTGGTGAATCTATGGAATTCACTGCTAGAGAAGGCTGTCGAGGCCAGGTAATTGAGTATAGTTAAGAGTAAGACAGATAGGTTCCTGATTGTAAAGGGGATGAATGGTTACAGATAGAAATCGGAAGAATGGGGTTGAGAAGCTTAACAGCCATCATTGAATGGCGGAGCAGGCTCAATGGGCTGAATGGCCAAATTTCTGCTCCAATGTCTTCTGGTCGTATGGTTAATATTGGCTCTCCTCATTCCTCATTGGAGATGTATCCTGGAATTGATTTTCTTATGATTTATAAAGAGTAACATCCCAATACTGATGACTGGGAAATATCATGTTCCCTCCCTCCAGTCTCTGCAGCCATGTCCCCAAGAACATAATCACACTGAAATTGAAAACCAATGCATGGTACTTAATCACAGTTGATTGTCGTTGACAACATTAACAACACGACACTCATCTGCCCTCTCTGATCCTTGGCTAACCATTTGAATTGTGTGTCACATCATATTCTCTGTTAACATATCCATGCCATTTGCCTGTTACAACTCATGTAGTCGTAGGCACATTTGCCTGTCAGATTATGGACTAGAAAAGGTCTCTCCATATTTTACTGACATTATAATCACTGATCAGTAGTTGCAGACTGTATGTTTCCATTTATAAACGGAGAAACTTGTTTATGTTCTGATAATCCTTTGACATTACTCCCATATCCAAGGCAGATTGAATGATTACACGCAATCAATCTACCATCTCCAATATTCCTTCCCTCAGCCACCCCCACATATCCCAAGCTAAATGAGTAAATTTTAAATGTTCTTTTGAATTTTAATAAAATCAATATTGAACTCAAAGGGATTAAATGGAGCTATTTGTTCAGTGACTGTGATTAATGTCAATCTCCGTGAGTCCTAATTATCCCAGTGGAGAGTTTCCATCGTTGAAAGATAAATGGGCTCTATTCAATGTGCTATCCCATAGTGTGAGTAGGAGCATCACTTACAGCACTAACAGGGATCAGCAGTTCGAGAGAGAGAGCGAGAGGAAAGATCAGAATCTGAGAACATTAGACATGAATGTTACCGTAATGATTCATAAACTGAGGACCATGGATTGGAATGTTCCAACAATGGATCAGTATCTGAGAACATGAGACTGGAATGTTCCAACAATGGACAGGAGTTTATCCTTGGGTCTTTACTGGCTTTCTCAGCCTTGGATATCATTAGCATATCGGATCCAGGATATCCTTTGGATTATTCAAGGTAGTTACTACATCCTCGCGATAGTTGGTGTTCCTGGTAAGTCTATATTTGTCTACTAAACCGGGTTGAACTGAATTTCTGCTCATGATATGTAAATTTGCAAGTCAATATCTTCAGTTCCAAACAAAAATGTATTTCCTTACATATTACAACTATCAAACTACGATTTATACATTATTCACTGATATGCGAGAAGGAATGAGACTCTTCTCAAACTCCATAAACCATTTTGTCCTTCACAGATTTACATCTCCATGTCCTCCCCACTCACTAATCCTGTCCAATACCACCATCATGATATCCCAGTCTCGTCCTCAGTCTCAGTGCAATATCTGAATAAACCATTTGTGCCTTTGTTCAATCCGGATGCAACAGTTTCACATTCCTTGTAATCACATGTCCGTCACTAAATAATTGCTATTGAGAATGTTTAACTTGTTCTCTGCGCATAAGGGAAGATAGTTTATGGTGGTCAAGCCATTGACTCAAAATCTAGAGCCACAGAATAATAGTCTGTTGATATCTCATGAAGGAAATTGGGGAGTTTAAAAGCAACCATTATCATTTGTTATAAAAACCAATCTGCTTGCCTGAAGTCCTTTAGGGAAGTCAATGTGTCATGCTTCCCTCGTCAGGTTTCCGAGTGACTTCTGTGATGAACACGTGGGAGTACTGTACCTTTGAGGGAATGAAAAACCAACAATAACTACCTGACAGCACCAAGAGTTCTGAAAAATAGATATAATGTAACATTTGGTCGAACAACCCGATTAGCTTATTGTCTCGAAACAAATTCAACTGTAACAAGTTTTAAATGATACCCCAAAATACCCACCTCCAACCAAGTTTTAATTTATTATATTGACAATCGTAACAGCCAATGATACATTCCAATAGTTTGGCGGTACAAGACCATGGAAAATTGGACAGTTGAGAGGAGAACTGCCAAGGTACCAGCATGCAAAGACTGCCTCAAAAATACCTTTATTGACTAGTAACTGGTGAAGCAGAATCCCCAAGAAGAAAAGAAGACAGGAATATGGAGAAGAACCGAAAGCTTCCTGGTTTTGAGATAAGAAGTTTTGTTTTGTACATCTTAATTCGGAGTCTTATCGGACTAGTATTGTGGAGGGGAAGGTCAAAGACAGGTTAGAGGAAGAAGTTGTAAATAGTCATTCGTTTATTATTCTCTGTTATACTTTAAGAAATAAAGTTGTTAATTTTTACTTTAAATAGATTTGGAGTCTAGAATTATCACAGATTACTGCACGGGATAAATCTTTTCTCTGTTGATGGTTTTAATTAAGCAGGAAGATCTATCCTCTGTTGTGACACTACAAATCCAAGCTATGCGTTTTACTCTTTATGGTACTGTGGAACAGCTGAACCAGCCACTCAGTTCAAGATCTGCATAACATGTTGCCCTGACCAGGGCTTCATACATCCTGTGGGAGAAGAATAAAGGTAAAGATAGCTCCCTTTTTCTGCCTGTTTTCTGTATTGCTACATCTTATTTCCATTCAGGTACGTGATAATCGGCTTTTTTTAGGTGTATTCAATCTCATTGAAATTCTCCCGAGAGTGATGCAAATCTCCATAGGAATCTCTGGTGCTGGCTTTATTGATGCTGACGTACAGATGTAAGGGACTTATAAATCCCATCTCAGTCGTAGTGCATAGAGAAGGAATGGCTTTTTGTGAAACAGAAAAGAAATGGCGAAGTGTAAGTGAGAGAAAAGATGTTTTTTGACAATCCCTGAGAGTGTTGTTGAGGCAGTATTTGCGGTACTGTGGATAGACTTTCTCTCAAGTTTCACCAGACTAATCCCTGGAATGATTGCACCATGAGCAGTGAGTGAAGCTCAGTGAGAGAATAAGAGGTGATTGCATTGAACCTTAAGGGGAATGGACAATCACTCATGATGTTCTAAACAGACACTGACACAGTGATAAGTTTCATGGCTTTTTTCACTCAGATTGCATGATTCTCGATCGTTTAACAGCCTCTGAGAACGTTCCACCCAATCACCCCCACTCCTTATTTCAACTGTGACAGAGAGAGAGAGAGAAGAGAAAGAGAGAGAGAGAGAGAGAGAGAGAGAGAGAGAGAGAGAGACAGAGAGAGAGAGAGAGAGAGAGAGACTGAGAGAGAGGCTCTGGCTTTTGAATAAACTCTTGCAACATTAATACAGTTCAATTGGTGCGTGATCCTGCAATGAACGTCATGTTTTCCATAATCCTGACAGCAGCAACTATACCTTCATTATAAAAGTGTTAACTCTTTCCAGCAGTGTAGAGAGAAGGAAAATCTATTTACGCCACAGGAAAGAAACGGAGATGTCGAAGAGGAAAAAGAGTTATTGTGATCATCGCTGAGAGTGTTGTTGGGGCAGTATTTGGGATGTTGTGGACAGACTTTCTCTCCTTTATAAGGAATGATCGCCTTGCCACAAAGAGTGTGCAATGGAGTTTCACCAGACTAATCCCTGGGATGATGGTGCCATGAGGAAACAGTGAAGATTAATCTCTGGCGTTGTGAGAGAATGAGAGGCGATTGCATTGAAACTTGAGGGGGAAGGACAGTCACTCACGATATCTAAATAGACACTGATACGGTGAAATATTCCATGGCTTCTTTTTTACTCGGGTTGCATGATTGTCGATAGTTTAAGAGCCTCTGAGAATATTCCCCTCACTTCACACCCAATCCCCATGTCGCATGAGAGAGACAGAGCGCCAGTCTTTGAATAAACTCTCCCACGTTAATACAGTGCATTTGGTGTATGGTCCTACACCGAAAGTCTCGTTATCCGCAATCCCTACAGCAGCCACAATACCTTCATTCTAAAACAGTTAACTGTTCCCACAAGATTCTGATCTCCATGGAGAACATGGGTGTGTCTTCTCGGTGATGGAAGATGCATCCTTGAGATTTGGCACGAATCATTTGGCTTCCCTCCTCATTGCCAGCAAACTATGTTAAAGCAGCACACATTCTACAAACAATGGAACCATGATTAACATCATGGAGTCCTCTATCAGTGCCGTCTCGGTTTCATTGGTTTGTCATGTTGGAATATCTGTGACCCCCTCATGTTCCTGTATAACTGTCTCATGGGGATGAATAGCCTCCTCCTGGTCTCATGGAACAGGTTTAAGTGTCTGATTGGTCTCTGCCTGTTCCTGTTTAACAGCTCGATGCACTGAACAGACCACTTTTCTTCCTGTGTAACAGGCAGGAGTATTGAATCTGCTGTCACTCTTCCTGTTCCTGAATGCTATCTCATACCCGTGTGCAACCAGCTGGAGATGCTGAATGAGCTCCTCTTTTAACTGTGGAAATGTGCAGTGTCTGGCCGTGCTGTTACATAAATGTTACCGACACTTTATCAGCACAAACCGGAATGCTGTCCGGGTCTTGCTGCACTTGGACACAGAATGGTTCAGGAGCTGGTGGGGGACAAAATGTTCTGAACATTCTGTGATCTTCAGTCATCATACCTACTTCCGATCTTATGATGGGAAAATACATTGATGGAGCAGCTGAAGATGTTTGTGCTGAGGGGGCTAACCTGAGGATCCCCTGCAGAGATGTCCTGGGACAGAAACGATTGTTGGCGACTGACCCCAAATCTCTTTACTTGTATTCTGAAAGACCCGGTCCAGTGGGAAGGTTACACCTGATGCACATTCAGCTCAAATAAGTAGGTGGTCCCGATGCCATCCTCAGTCAAATATACTGCCTTGGTATCAAAGCCATTCGCTCTTTCCTGAGCCCCTGTGTTCGCCTCTTGTTCATATCAATAGGTGACGGTGTATGTGTAGACCGTGCTTTCCTCTCACAGAAGGTAATCACTGTCAGGAATTATCTGGGCGAGAGAGCTAGGGGAGCTATATCACTGAAAGCATTTAAGGAGGAGGTAGGTGGATGTTTGACCTGTCAGAGAGCGAGGGGATGAGGAATTGGACATTAAAGAGGAATTACTGTCAACAGTAGATCAGCCATGATGTTATGCAGTGGCTTGATCATCCGACTTACCTGATCCTGTTCCTTTTGTCCTCATATTCAGTAATTGCAAAGTTAATGGCTGTAATTTTCCTGAATGTTCTTTTATTGAGCGTTGCAATCAGAGAGAGTAAAGTATTTTGTGAGTCATCTCTGGTTGAGATATGGGCACTGTATTCACGGTGAATCTGGGTCTATAATATCACCAACAAATGAACCACAAGTTGCAGAGAGGAAACACTCTGTAATGAGACCAGAGGCGTCTTTCGAACCAAATAACGTTTCCAACGGACACCAAACCATGTGTGACAGTCTTGAGGGACTGAATGAGATGCTGTGTTACTGTTGACCAGGTATTTGGAGCAAGTGGCCTCCATCTGCTCCTTGTAGGAGCTTGAGGAGTTGAATAGAACATAGCAACACAGGACTGAGCAGCAGGAGTGGGCTATTAGATACTTTGTCACCATTCCATGTGCTTTCGGTCTCAGCAGCACGTTTCTGTCTGTATATCATTTTACTACATACAAAACAACTTTGAATAAATGCAACCATCTAGGCACCACAGTCCTCTGGGGAAGGGAACTTACACTTGAACAGCCCTTTGAGAATTTCTCGTTTGTGTTTTAACAAATGTTGGAGCCTATCAAAATGTACTGTCTAAACCCGTCGGTCAATTCCTCAGCATCTGTATCCCTCTGCTCCCCACTTACACATGCATCTGTCTACACGCATCTTAAATGTATCTACCGTGCCTGTCTCTACCACCTCTGCTGGCAACGCATTCCAAACGACCACCACCCTCTGTGTGAAGTACTTACCGCGTGTATCCCCCTTAAACTTTCCACCTCTCACCTTGAAAGTGTGACCTCTCGTTATTGAATCCTTCACCCTGGGAAAAGGCTTGTCTCTATCCACCATTTCTAAACCCTTCATAATTTTATAAAGCTCAATCAGGTCTTCACTCAATTTCCTTATTTCTAATGAAAATGAATCTAACCTACTCAACCTTTCTTCACAGTTAGCACCTTCCATACCAGGCAACATCCTCGTAAACTTTCTCTGCGCCCTCTCCAAAGCGTCCACATCATTTTGGTAATGTGGCGACCAGAACTGTACATAGTATTCTAAATGCGACCGAACCAATGTCTTGTCAGCTGTTATGCTCAATAGCCCGTCCAATGAAGACAAGCAAACTACATACCACTCTATCCACCTGTGCAGCAACCTTAAGGGTACAATGGACCTGCACTCCCAGATTTCTCTGCTCATCAACTTTTCCAAAGGCTCTTCCGTTCATTGTATAATTCGCTCTAGAATTACTCTTGCCTAAATGCATCACCTCACATTTGTCTGGATTGAAATCCATCTGCCACTTTTCCGCCGAACTCTCCAGTCTATCTATATCAAAAAGGAGAAAGTGAGGACTGCAGATGGTGGAGATCAGAGCTGAAAAAGCACAGCAGGTCAGGCAGCATCCAAAGAGCAGGAGAATCGATGTTTCGGGAATATCTTCGATTCCTCAAGAAGGGCGTATGCCCGAAACGGCGATTTACCTGCTCCTTGGATGCTGCCTGACCAGCTGTGCTTTTCCAGCAACACATTTTTCAGTTTATCTATATCATTCTGTATTCTTTGACATTCCCTTATGCTTTCTGCTACTCCATCAATCTTCATGTCATCTGAAAACTTGCTGATCATACCAACAGCGCCCTCTTCCAGATCATCTTTTTTATATTCCAAACAACAGTGGCCCCAACGCTGAACCCTGTGGAACTTCACTGGTCACTTTTCTCCATTGCGAGAAACTCCCTTCAACTACTACTTCTGTCTCCTGCTGTTCAACTAGTTCTTTATCAAGCTAGCTAGAACATCCTGCACATCATATGACTTCAATTTCTCCATTATTCTAACATGGAGAACTTTATCAAAATCCTTACAGAAGTCCATGTATATGACATCAACAGCCCTTCCTTCATCTATCACCTTGGTCACATCCTCAAGGAACTCAATTACATTAATAAGACACGAACTCCCCCGCGCAAAACCATGTTGCCTATTACTGATAAGCCCATTCTTTTCTAAATATAAATAGATGCCATCCCTCAGTACCCTCTCCAGCAACTTTCCTACCACCGAGTCAGGCTCACTGGTCTGGAATTACCTGGAATATCCCTACTATCCTCTGGTACAGGGGGACAAAATGAGCAATCCTCCAGGCCTCTGGCACCTCACCTGTATTGAAGGATGCCATAAAGGCATCTGTCAGGGCCCCAGCTATTTCCTCTCTCGCCTTCCTCAGCAACCTGGGATAGATCACATCCTGTCCTGGGGATTTGTCCATGGTAATAACCAGTAGACTACCCAACACATCTTCCCTATTTATGTCAATGTGATCCAGACTAATCAAACTTCGATGTCTAATCTCAACATTCACCATGCCCCTCTCCTCAGTGAACACTGATGCAAAGTAATCATTCAGAATCTCACCCATTCTCCCAGGTTCGACACACAGACTTCCTTCGTTATCCTTTAGTGGACCAATCCTTTCTCTAGTTACCTGATTACTTCTTATACAAGAATAAACTGCTGTGGAATTCTTCTAAATTCTGCTCGCTAATGCTATTTCATGACCCCTTTTAACCCGCTTGATTTCTTGTTTAAGACTTGTCCTACTCTTCTGATATTCCTCCAGGGCCCGTTCTGTTCTTAGCTGCCTAGACCTTATGTATGCTTCCCTTTTCCTCTTGGCTAGTCGTACAATTTCTCCTGTCATCCATGGTTCATGAATCTTGCCCTCCTATCCTTTGCCTTCAACGGGACATGCCTATCCTGCACTATCTTTAACCTATCTTTGAAAGCCTCTCACATCGCAAATGTGGACTTCCCTTCAAATAGCTATGTCCAATCCACATTTCCGAGTTCCAGTCTAATATTGATATAATTGGCCTTGGCCCAGTTTAGTAATCATCCCTTAGGGCTACTTTCTAATTTATTGGCGAATATTCTGAAACTTACAGAATTGTGGTCACGGTTCCCAAAGATATCATCCACTGCAACTTCTACCACCTGTCCTGTCTTGTTCCCCAGTACCAGGTCCAATATGGCCTCTTCGCTCGTCGAACTATTGACATACTGAAGTAGAAAACTCGCCTGGAATTCTTCCAAATTCTACCCCATCCAGACGTTAAGTGTATCCCAGTCAATGTTGTGAAAATTAAAATCTCCCATCACCACTCCCCTATTGCCTCTACATCTTTCCATTGTCTGTTTACATATTTGTTCTTCTACCCCACACTCACTGTTGGGACGTCTGTAATACAGCCCCAACAATGTAACTGCACTCTTCTTATTTCTCAGCTCTACCCATAATGCCTCACTACCCAAGACTTCCATAGTGTGCTCCTTTAGCATAGCCGTGAAATCGTCCTTGACGAGCAATGCAACTCCATCCCACCCACCCACCCACCCCCTTTTGCTTCCCTCTCCTTCCTGTCTGAAGCATTTATATCCTGAAACATTTCATTGTTAATCATCATGCCCTTCCATGAACCAAGTCTCTGTGATTGCAATAATGTCATACTCCCAGGCACCAATCCAAGCCCTAAGTTCATCTGCCTTACACACTATACTCCTTGCATGAAAGTAGACGTATTTCATGCCACTAGATATTTGTGATCATCCGCTCTCTGCCTACCCTTCCCTTAATTAATGCCATCTTCACAATTTCTACAATCTCCAGTCTCGACTGGTTCCCAGACCACTGCCACATTAGTTTACAAACTCCCCAACAGTAGGACCAAAAACTCCCCCAAAGATGTTGGTTCCGGTCTGGTTCAGATGTAGACCGTCCATTTTTTAATAGTCCCACCTTCCCCAGAACCTGTCCCAATGTCCAACAAATTTGAATCCCTCCCTCCTACACCATCCCTCAAGCCACGTGTTCATCCTGCCTATTCTTTCATTTTTACACTGGCTTGCACGTGGCACTGGTAGTATTCCCGAGATCACTACCCTTTACATTCTCTCCTAGCTCCCTGAATTCTTCTTTCAGGACCTCATCTTGTTTCCTACTTATATCGTTGGTGCCTATATGCACCAAGACAACTGGCTGTTCGCCCTCCCCTTTTAGAATGCTCAGTAGTCAATCGGTGACATTCCTGACCTGAGCGCCTTGGAGGCTACATACCATCTGGGAGTCCTGTTTTCGGCCACAGAACATTCTATCTATTCCCCTTACAATAGAATCCCCTATAACCATGGCCCTACGAGTGTTTTTCCCGCCCTTCTGAACAGCAGTACCTGACACGGTGCCATGATCCTGGCAACTGCTGCCGTCCCTGGTGAGCCATCTTCCCCAACAGTATCCAAAATGGTAGAACTGTTTTGGAGGGAGATGACCGCAATGGACACCTGCACTGCCTTCCTACTCTTTTTATGCCTTTTGGTCACCCATTCACTGTCTCCCTCAGCAATCCTAACCTGCAGCGTGACCAGTTCACTAAACGTGCTGTCCACTACCTCCTCAGTATCGCGCATGCTCCACTGTGAGTCCATCCACAGCTCCAGGGCCATCATGCGGTCAAACAAGAGCTGCAGCTGGACATGCTTCTTGCAGGTGAAAGAGTCAGGAATATCAGACACGTTCCGAAGCTCCCACTTCAAGCAAGAGATACGTGCCACGGTCTGAGGTCCCCTGCTATGGGAAGCATAGCTTTATATTAACTAACTTAACCCAAATAACGCACTTAAATATATGAAAAAGAAAGATAAAGATAAAAATAAAAGTCTTACCTTACTGAGTCTTCCCGTTCCGGTGAGAGTAGAGGGGCGGGAGGGTGATGTTACATGTGCAGTATTCGGGTTTAGCCACTGCCCAAATATAAATTTAACCCTTACCTTGCCGGCAGCCCTCGCTTCACCCTGCCTTCTCTCCTCACCGCTCGGTCTCAGTGTTCAGACATGTGGTTTTTCTCATCCTTTAATTTGAAAAGCAGAGGGGTTACTAACTCATCAAGAAGAATCTTCTATTTCAGCTGTGAGACCAAATTAAGAATGAATATGGGTGGTTTTTGATTCGTAAAGTTTTAATACATGGAAATATGTATGAGAATTTGAATGTATCCTGCGTCCTCAAATTTTTAACAGATGCCCTTTCCTGGGTGCTGGCCCTTGGGGCACTTCATACAGAAACAGGGGACAGGAAGCCTCGGGGTCTTGCAGGTACGTCCCCGCAATCCAGGCAGTTGGTGTACCTGAACAGGGAGCTGGGAATGGTAAGTGTGTGGAGTTGTCCCCACCCTGAGGAGAGGGACTTCACCTTTTTCTCTCAACCACGTAAGTGCTTTTCGAGAATTGGCATTTTTTTGCCCTGTTGACCTTTTTGAATTCTGTGCTGTCCTCCAGAATTTGGAAGAGAGACATTTCTGACCATGCAGCAGTGTACATGGAGGTAAAGGCCGGTGGTGACGGGACAAACTCACGGCACTGGCACATGGCTCCTTTCTTCCTGAAGGATAGCAAGTTTATTGAATATTTTTCGGGGGAATTTAAAAATTTTTGGGACATTAATTTGGGTACAGCCAGTAATACGTCGGCGGTCTCGGAGACTGCCAAGGCCTGTGCGAGGAGTTTGATTATTTCTTACTCGGTGACCCAGAAGTGGCAGAAGGCAGAGAAGCTGCATATGCTCGAGGCTTGCCTGAAGGCAGCTGAAACAGCATACCTTGCCAGACCGTCTGTAACCAAGTTGCAGCAGATTACAGCCCTCAGAGCTAGTTTGAATGCTGGGCTCACCCAGACAGCAAAGAGGGAAATCTCCCTTGCGAAACAGAGGTTATTTGAGTCTGGTGATAAACGGGGTAGATATCAAACATACCTGGCCAGAAAGAAGAATGCCCCCTAATCTATCACATCCAGTAGAGAGAGTGTTGTGACTCTTACTTGCGATTCCAAAAATTACTTTAAAATGTAACCAATTAATTTGAATCATGCCCAGGATGCCAGAAACCACTGGAAGATAAACTTTATTGTTTAACATCTAGAAACCAATCAAACAATGAGAATTGAATATGTCATGGGGAGGATATAAACTTGGTATTTTGAAAATTAATGGGAAAGCCAACTGGACAGCTAACATTTTGGTCTCAAATTAGAAAAAAAAATTCTTTCCAATATACTTGATTTACTTTAAAATAAAACAGAAAGAAGGTGACCCAGGGACATCAGCAGCTGGAAGACTGAAGACAACAGGACAACAGAGACTGTGCGATGTTGAGACTACGTTAATGTAATGTTCAATAAGTGAGTTAATGGAACAGCATATTTTTGGAGTTGTAGTCAGATCGTAAGTAGTTAAGAAAAGGTTGTCTTGTACATGTGAATAGTTGTTGGTTTATGTTCACTATTCGTGTTCATTCAATAAATTGTTATTTTTCTTTGAATGGTGGAATTTGGGAGTTCTCTGTCACTCATGTTTTAATAGATTACTAGGCGAGATGAGTTTTTTTGATGTTTGGTTTTTATTAACATAGGGGTTCGACGTCAATGTCATAACAGTTTAAGGGCTTGTCATTCAGGATTGGGACATATGTGAACAGATTAGGTGAACAAAAGGTCTCAGCAGATTCCAACACTTGGCAATTATTGTCAAAGATCTTTAAATAAAACTTAGGTTGGAAAATATGTTTAGTTTTGGTTACATGTGGATGATTAAATGAAAAGTGAGAGAAATGGGATTTAACATTACTAAAGAGGTTCTGGGATTTGAAAATGCTTCCAAATTTGCCAATAAAGTTTAGAAAGACAGAGGAAGGGCGAACATTTGGTACCAGCAGTATATTGAGCACGATTCAGAAACATAATGATGGAACCAGGTCAGACTTATTTTGAGTTTGAAAGAGTTAAACATAGTCATTTTGATAGATGAACATGGGCCTTAAAAATAGACAAGACAGATTATTTTGCTGGAGGAATTTAAAGACTCACTTCCAGAGGTGATCAGAGTTCATGCGAATGAACAGCAAGTTCGAGAAGTGAGAAGCACGGCAGAGATGGCAGGTCAATACGCATTGGTGCATGAGCTGCAATTTAGCTTCAGGTAGGATCTACCTCCTGTGAGGGATAGAAATTGGGAGAAGGGAAGATCCTACTCTACAAAACAAAGATCGAGAGCACACTGGGAATGGTTTATTTCGGTTAATAAATAAGCCCTAGAGGGTTGAAAGGAGGTGAAAAGCCTCAGGTGTTTTCACAATACCGGAGTGTAACACATAGAATTACAGTGCAGGTGGTTTAAGAAGGGCACTAGGAAAAGCTGTCTTCACTGCAATAAGTGGGATAGACAAAGTCACAATGCAAGTCGTTGAAGAAAGGCACTGTGGTAAAAAATGTGGTAAAAGAGGCTAAACCAGTGGCATTAGTGGAAGTAGTAAAGGAACCACAAGAAAAGTTGAAGAGCTGCAGGAGAGTGCTCAGCTTAGGCAGGGGACGGGTATGCAGTTAGTACCTGATCTCTATAAAGAATTCACCTCTAGGGAGAAGGTTTACTCAGAAAGAACAGGAGGAGAAGGATAACAAGGTATAACTCTGTGAGATACGGGATCTGCTCAGTCTCTATTATTCAAAACTTGTGGCACTGGAAAAGCACAACAGGTAAGGCAGTGTCTGAGCATCGACATATCATCTGGAAAGTGGCAGGTGGGCGGGGGTGAAAAGGGGGTAAAAGATAACTAGGAGGGTAGAAGTGGGGCTGAGGGGAAGGTCAGTGGGAAGGCGATAGGAAAATGAAAGTGTGAATGATCGTGATAAGTGAGAGAGGAGGGTGGAGTGGACATGTGGGAAGGAAGGTGGACTGTCAGGAGAGTAGAACAAGGTGATGCTGAGTTGAAAGGTTGGATCTGGGATGAGATTGGGAGAGGGGAGAATTGGAAATTGGTGAAGTTGACGTTGATGCCGTGTGCTTGGAGGGTCCCAGCTGTCCTACTACCATCCACTTTCACCCAGTCCTCTGACCTTTCACCATCGCCCCCCAACTGCATCTACCTATCGCCTTCCAAGTTACCTTCTGCCCAGCTCCTCCCCCACCCACCGACGTATCTCTCAGAACTCTTTACCCCCATCCCCCAGTTGCCTTATGAAGGGGTTATGCCTGAAACGTCGATTCTCCCGCTCCTTGGTTGCTGCCTGACCTGCTGTGCTTTTCCAGCGCCACACCTTTCAACTGTGATCTCCAGTATCTGTAATCCTCACATTCTCTCAGCATCTAAAAGTAAATGATGAAAGTATTTGTACTCTTTCTGACATGTTACCTGAGAGAGTGATCATTTGTGGAATGCAAACAGAAATGTAGTGCTCCCCTGTGTAAGACGGGTTAGAGATCCAAATCAAGATTGGGGACGTAACAGTGGGAGTGAGTGACAGACCGTCAGTTTCAGAAATACCGCTTTATTATTGAGAACAATTTAGCAGGATCCAAGGTGGGAGTGACACCTCTTGTGGTGGCGAAGTCAATTGAAGACCAGGGGTTTGATGAGTTAAAAGGCAAATACCCAGGAAATGTTGCAGACTGTGTAATAACAAGATCTCACTGTCATAGGGTACAGCAAGAAGCAAAAAGTAAAGAGAAAGACAAAGGAGCGGAAGTGTCATTAACTGGCCCGCTGTTCATGTAATAGTGCAGGAAAAACCTGATCAGGCAGAGGGATGGGCAGAGGTGTTTAGTCCTGAAAGGCTAATGGCCTGACAACAGAAATTTACATCAATTGATGTACACTCAGAAAAGGAATCAGAATATATTGTCGAGCGTTACCAACTTAAAGATAGAGTCCTAAATGAAAATGGAGACCACAACAGGTTATTGCACAGGAGAAATGGGCCAAATTTGACCAGATTGTGTTGGCGATCGCATACAGACAGGAAGTGTTACGGGGATCACATGAACTACCTGCAGGAGGTCACCTGGAAGATTCAGGATAATGTACAAAAACGTTTCTACTGGCCTGGAATGCACAAGGACATGTTTATTCTTTGCTGTATGTAAAAAGTGCGGTCTGCAGATGCTGGAGATCAGAGCTGAAAATGTGTTGCTGGTTAAAGCACAGCAGGTTAGGCAGCATCCAAGGAACAGGAAATTCGACGTTTCGGGCCAGAGCCCTTCATCAGGAATTCCAGAGGTGTCAGATTACCAGAGACAATTCCATTACAGATTATTAAGCAAAAAGGGTGGGGGAGGGGTTCGTATCTTTCCTTACTCAGTACGGGCTGCCCAGAGAGTTCCCATCAGTCCAAGGGAGTCATTTTACCATTCGGCTGTTTAAGTAAATCATGGATAGCTTAGGTATACAGGACTTCAAATCAAGTGCATCCCATCCTGAATCGCATGGAGCCTTGGAAAGTTAGCATCAGACGCTGAAGACCATGATAACAGCGTATTGTCAGGGTTGGCCAAATGATTGGGATAAAGGTGTCCCATTAAATTATTTGCCATTAGAGATGCCACAATCTGCTCAATTTAGTCCCTTTGAGTTAGTATTCGGACATGAAGTGTGAGATCTTTTGGAATTAATTAAAGAGAAATTAACAGGACCGAAGTCAGAGATCTCTCACTTGGAATATGTATCGGAGGTGAGTGAGAGATTAGAATATGTGAGTTAGCTAAACAGCACATGAAGAAGGTAGAGCATAGAATGAAGTAAGTGGCAGGTACAAAGTATGAAATTTGATGCTATTTCTTTTCGTGGGGGGTGCCACCAATAGTGGGAAATCCCTTCAAATCCAGGTTTAGTGTCTCCTTCCAAATGGAGAAGAAGTAGAGTCAGGTAAACTGTCTGGTAAAGATGCTGGATATAAAAAAAAGGAGCAGGTATGTCATGTGAATACGTTGTAATCTTACTAATATGGAGGTAGGGAACTGGAGAAACAAATGTTAGTTACTGCCCTGCAGAGTGAGGGATCAAATACGGATGTCATGGAGTTTGATGTGTCGCACAATCCTTTAATTAACAAGGAAGTCCTTGAGGAGTGGGAGAAGATAGCGAACTGTCTGTTGCAGGAGCAATGAACCCAGTTGATTGTTCATCGCAGCAGTATGAGGACATTTGCAGAACCATTATGGGAGGACTTACGCTTGTCTATGGGTTGGAAGTAGAGAATGCTGTTCTGATAAACAACATTCCTGCAGGCTTAATCCTCACAAAGCCACCGAGGTCCAGAAGGATGTGGATGCAATGCTCATCGAAGACATCATTGAACCTAGTCAGAGCGGGTGGAGCACGCTGATTCTGTTATTTCCCAAACCTGATGGGGCTCAGCGATTTTGTGTCCACGATCAAAAGTCAACAAATTCAGATTCCTATCCAATATCACGATTCGAAGACGGCATACATAAAGTTTGACAAGCCACACACATCACAAAGTTGGGCTTACTGCATGATTATTGGCAGGCAACTTTATCAGAGAAAGTGAAATAAGTTTCTGCATTTGTCACCTTAAAGGGCTACATCAATTCAAAGTGATGCTCTTTAGAATGAATAATGCACCAGCCACATTACAAAGACTCATGAACAGAGTTGTGGCCAGATTAACAAATTGTGCAGTTTATCTGTTAGATGCAGTGATCTTTAGCAAGTCATGGAAAGATCACATGTTACAGTTGGCAGAGCGCCTTAAACGATTGCAAGAAGGAAAACTGATAATAAACGTAAAGAAAACAGAATTTGTGAAGGCAGAAGTGACGTTCTTGAGGCATTACATTGGACATGGAAGGTTGACCCCATGGAAACCAAAGACGAAGGGCTTTGAGGAATTTCCACAACCATCCTCGATGCAAGAGGAGCTTCGATTTTAAGGACTGAGTGGATTCCATTGGAAGTTTGTTCAAAACTTTAGCAGCGTCGTGGAACTGCTAATGGCTTTACTGAAAAAGACGTAAAATGTTGGTGAATAGAACAGTTCCAGCAGGTAGTTAACTACCACACCAATTTTAGCTACACCAAATATTTTGAATGCCTTCAAAGTTGCGATTGTTGCTAGCGACATAGGAGTTGGAGAGGTATTGATGCAGGAACATGATAATGTAATGGAATGGCCAATTGGCTGTCTGTCAAAAAGAAACCGAACACCCACCAGAAAGAAAGTGCTCCACAATTGAAAGAAGATTATTGAGTTTGGTACTGGCCTGGCAATGCTTGATTGTTTATGTGATAAACGGGTTGTCGGAGATGAATGTATAAAACTACAATCCTTTTGCATTTTTGAAAGATTTAAAGATAAAAATATGTAAATATTTCATTGGAGTCTGACGTTATCAACCTTTAACTGCCAAAATATCCATGTTGTGGGCCGTACAATTGTGATAGCAGATATGTTATCACAGATTTAAATGAAAAAGTGCAGATTACATTTGAATATTGCAATGTTACATATGTGTGCAGAATTAATATGAAAGGTATAAGTTAGATTAATTACTTTTGCATATCGTAGTTTTTGGATTCAGAATTACAGGAAAAGAAATGAAGCCATCTTTTAATTCTGATCTTTCATTTCTTTTTCCTGAAAAGGATGGGGGTGGGGAAGGTGTTATGCAGCTGAAAGCATGTCTGGTCACTTTCAGACAGAATTGATTTTGCTGAATATAATGTACAGCGAGAACTGTCAGCTAATGGTCAGGCTTTTCCAAATGTAACAATTGTCTGGTAAATTGATACCAGAATTTTGGTTGTTGTTTTGATAAGAATTAGTTTAAATAATGCCCAGGATACCAGAAGACAATGGTATTTGAATATCATTGTTCCGACACGTGGAAATAATCAAATTATGAGAATTTAATGTGTCGTGAGGAGTATATGCACCTGGCACTTTGAAATCTAGATGGAGAGTAACTGCCATTGAACAGCAGAGCAACTGCTGTAGAGCCGGAGAGGTAACTGGCCACCTAACACATTCTCTAAGATATCTTTTCACCTTTTCATATAAAACCTAGTTGCAGTTAAAAAACAAAGGAAGATGACCCATGGATGTCAGCAGCTGGAAGAGGGAAGACAGCGGAGGAGGCAGAGACTGTGTGGTCTTGAGATTAATTGAATGTAATGTTTCTGACGTGGGTTATAGGAACAGCGTTTTTTCGAGTTGGCGTCAGATAGACATCAGTTAAGAAAAGGGGTTCTTGTATTTGTGAATAGTTGTTGTTAATGATTACTGCTAAAGTTAAAAATAAATCTTTTTTTTCTTTAAATAGTGGCACGTCAGAGTTTTGTCACTCATATGTTAACAAATTACGCAGCAAAGTGAGCTTTTCTGGGTGTTTGCTTTAATTAACAGAGGGGTTCGACCTCCACATTGTAAATATCCATCCACACTAACACATTTCTTTGCACTTGGTCCATATCCTTCGATCCCCTTTCTATGCATATATTTGTCCGAATGCCTTTTAAATTTGTTAATGTACTCCCCATCAAACGCATCCGCTAGCAGCTCTTTACATCTGCGTACCAGCCCCTGTGTAAAAACGTTGCCCCTCAGGTTCCCTTTTCTCCTTCCATCTAACCTTAAACTGATGTCCTCATGTCCTTGATTCTCCAAACCTTGGAAAAAAGACTGACAGCATTCACCATATCCATGCCCATTATGATCTTATATACCTCTATAAGTTCCCCATACAGTCTCCTCTGCTCTAAAGAAGAATTCCAAGAATATCCAAACTCTCCCTTTAACTCAGACCATTGGGTTGTGACAACATCCTTGTGAATATCTTGTGCATTCTTTCTAGTTTAATAACATCCTTCCTATAACAAAGTGACAAAAACTGAACACAGTACTTCAAGTGTGGCCTCGCCAAAGCCTTGTATATCTGCAACATAACTTCCCAACTTCTATACTCAGTGCCCTGACTGATAAAGGCCAGTGTGCCAAAAGCCTTCTGTCTACCTGTGACTCCATTTTCAGAGAGCTGTGAACCTGAACTTCAAAGTCTCTCTGTCCACTACCCCTAAAATCACGAAACACCTATCTTGATTTGACTTTCCAAAATACAAGACCTCACACCTATCTATGTTAAACTCCATTTGCCAGTTCTGGGCCCACTTCCCCAGTTGATCAGGGTCTTGCTGCATTTTATGATAACCTTCCTCATTGTCCACGATACTGAATATTTTAGTCTCATCTGCAAATTTAATCATCATGCTTGTTACATTCTCATTCCTATCATTGATAAGAAATAACAAACAGTAATGTGCCCATAACTCACCCCTCATATTCTCACTAGTTCACTAAAATCCTTCAGGAAAGGAAAATTCCATCCTCACCTGCTCTGGCCTGCACGTGACTACAGACCCACAACAATGTGCTTGACCCTTATATCTGCCCTGTGGGCAATTATGATGGGTAATACATGCTGACATGCTGCCTATCCAGCAATGCCCTCATCCAGAGAGTTACTAAAAAATACGTTGCAGGCCTCCAGTCCGACAAGCATCCTTCCACTATTAACCTCTCCTTCCTAACACCAAGGCAATTGTGTATCCAATTTGCCTGCTCTCCTGCATTCTATGCCATCGAATCTTCCAGAGCAGCCTATCATGTGGAACCTAATCAAAGGCCTCACTGAAATCTATACAGACTATGCCTACTGCTCTCTCTGCCTACTGATTCAAAAATCTCTGTGAAGCCATGTTCCTGCAGTTATGAATCCTTGCTGAGAGAGTATTTGCGGCAATCTCTATAGGTTTGATCTCCTTTGTCAGCAATAATTTCCTTAAAACACACACAGATGTTTGTATCATGAAATGAGAGCGAAGAAACTGAGTGTTTAATCTGTAGAGCTATGAAACTTGAGGATTGGTTGCGATCACTTATTTCCAGGAGAGACATTGACAGGGTGAGAAATTCCATACTTTACCCAGGATTGATTGGTTTGATTTATTGTCATGTGTATATCAGTACAGGGAAACACTTTATTTATGAGCAGTGGAGGCAAATCATAGTAAGCATGGCCAGACAGATCATAGGGTGGAAATAGACTTGGACAGAGTAAAGCATACAGGTTACATTGCACAGGAACAAGATCAACATGAACAAGATCAGTATTATGTGAAATTAGCGAGTCCATTCATCAGTCTAATATGGCTTTCCTAATTGTTTCTAAGCCGTAATGAACTCTCCCCACATTAATAAGCAGTCAGTGTGTGAGCCTGCACTGAACGTCATGTGTTCACAATCCCCAACAGCAGCCACCATACCTTCCATCTGAAACAGATACGCATTCCCACCAGCTTCCGCGCTGCATAGAGAAGACTATGCTGTCTTCTTGAACATGGAAGGTGCCTCCTTGAGATTTCACACAAAGCATTTTACTTCCCTCTTCACTTCCCTGTGTAAGAGCGTTGAGCAGCTGAATGGTCTCCTCCTGCTGTCTCTGTGCGACTCAGGGGGCAGAATGGCCTCCTCCTGTTCACGTGTCAGTGACTCAAGGGGCTGAATGTCCGTCTGTTGATCCAGTGTTAGTGAATTAAGGAGCTGAATGGCCTCCTCTTGCTCCTGTATAATGGACTCATGGGGCTGAATGGCGTCTTCCTCGTCCGATTGGACAGGGCCAAGGGCCTGACTGGGTTACCCCTGGTTCCTGATTAACAGCTCGATGTGCTGACTAGTGTGATGGTGGTGTAGCTTTCAGATGTTATTTTTTCCTGGTTTCTTTTCAGAGACAGATTGAACGATCATTACCAAGATGGTTAGTTAAGGCCACTGTGTAAACAACGAGGGAAGCCTTGGGTTTATGTTAATGCAGCCTGAATGGGTGTGGCCTGTTCTCACAGATTAGGATCTCTGGGCTTTGGTTTCTCAGTAACATCAGAAACTATTGGAGTCTCCACAGAGTTATAAGCTTCAGTGACTATCTCCTGGCTGCTCCTCTCTCTGACCTTTTTTAATTGATGCTGCTTTTTCCCCCCTCCTGGAGAACTGTATGTGAGAATTTGTTTTTTTTTCAGTGGTTGTGTTTATGGGATATGACTATGTTGGTACAGTTAATAAGTAATACGATTGCATCTACTATTCTGTTAAGTTTTTTGAATCGTGCTACTATTCGAATTCCCTCTTTCTTTGATTACATTTGAATGATAGTGCTCAAATAAACAGTTTTGTCTAACATCGAGTAGTTTCACCAATCACATTACATCAGAACCAGTTGTTATATTTGACTTTAGAATAACATAACGGTTGCATTTAAACTATAACATCAAAATATTTTTAAGGGGCTCTGGCCTGGTCCATAATACTGGACTCCTTGCTTCCTGTACAATAGGCAGGAGGGTCTGAATGGGCTATCCCTCTTCTTGTTCAGTAGTTTCAATGGACTGAATGGCTTCCTCATATTCCTGTGAAGTGAGCTTGTTCCCTGTGGAATTAAGCAGCATCTCCCAGTACTGTTACATGGATGCTACATATTCTTTCACAGCACAAGCCTGAATGGTGCCTGGGTCTTGCTGCACATGGATACAGACTGTTTCAGGAGCTGACGGGGGGACACATTCTTGTGAACATTGAATAATCTTCAAGAAACATTCCCTCTTCTGAACCTTGGTGTTCTCATCATATGTTCATAGCAACAGGTCATGGTAGAGGAGCGGGGGGGTGTGGGGGGGGGGTAATTTCAAACAGAGGGTATTGAATGTCAGCAATTCTCCTTTCCATCATGGTAGGAGAGCTAGGTGACAAAGTATTTAAAGAAGGGACAGATGGATTTGACCTGACAGTGAGTTAAGGGCTATGAAGATTTGGACATTGAAGAGGATTTCAGACTGAGAGCAGATCAGCCATGATCTTAGTGAATGCCAAAACAGGCTTGAGGGGGGTCAGCATCCTGTCCCTCTTTCCCCTGTTTCTGATGTTCTCACATTCTATTATTGGAAGATTAGTGGAATTTACTTTCTTGGTAGGGCGGTTATTGATGTTGCAGTCAACGATTTGAGCTGTCTCTGGGTGAGGTATTGGGACTGTATTCTCAGTTAATCTGGGTCTACAACATGACCAATAAATGAAGCACAATTCGCAGAGAGGGGATGCTCTGTAAAGAGAGATGAGGAGCCTCTTTCATACCCAGCTTGGGTTTTCAAATTACATTTCCCAAATCACTTCAAACCGTGTGTGACAATACTGAGGAGCTGAATGGTCTTCACGTTTCTATGCACCAGGTGATAGCAGTAAGTGGCCTCCAGTTGCTCCTGTCTTGCAGGTTTGAGGGGCTGAATGGAACACAGGAACATCGGGCTGAGGAGCAGGAGTGGGTCATTAGACACTTTGAGCCTTCTCCACCAGGCACTAAGATTGTAGCTGATCAGGTTGGGGTCTCAGCCCCACTTTCCTGTCTGTATCCTATCATCTGTGACACAGTTCCCGGTCAAGTGGTAAACTAACTCAGCCTTGGATCAATGTGGACATAGAGGCACGATAAACTTCCAGTGCAGAGAATTCTGACTTGAAAGGTCATTTCAGAATTTCTCCTCATTCCTCTTGCAGCATGGAAGCAGACCCGTTCGTCCAATCTGTTCACTCGGACCAGATAAAAAAATCTGATCTAGTCCCATTTGCCAGCATGTGGCAAGTATGCCTCGTCTTCCAGATACTTTTTAAATGTGCAGTTGTATGGCCTTCACCACTTCCTCTGACAGCAGTTTCTGTACACGCATCACTCTCTGCGTGAAATATTTGCCCCTAACTTTTGTTCTAAATTATTCCCCTCTCGCCTTCTATCAATGCCCTCTTGTTTTGGACTCCTTATCCTGGGAAAGAGACTGTGACAATTCAGACTACACAGGCACACTTTTTTTCAGCTTGGACACATTATTGTGATGAGAAACAATGAGGGAGAGAGAGTGCAGTATAGGCCATTCCTTCTCGGGCAGATTGCATTTTCTCCCTCTCGGAGTTGAGTCACACAATAATATCATCCTCGCCCAAACTGGACCATGTGAGGTTTCCTTCAACATTGTCCAAACTATATCTATATCACATTCCCTTCTCCATGGAGGTGCATCGTTGCTGCTTTTTCTTAGCAGAAAATAATCAATTTGAAATGTGTTTTTATGTGCCTACGTAATTTAAAAATGTTTCAATGTTTATGCATTCTGAGTACGTGTTAAAATGAAGGCATCTTATTTCTTAACTAATGCAGAAATTGCTTCAAGACCTCAGCAGGTCTGTCAGCATCCAGGTGCCTTTCAAATGTTGTAATTGGACCAGCCTCCACCACTTCCTCTGGTAGCTCATTCCTCTGTGTGTGAAATAGTGCCGCTTAGGCGTCTTCCAAATCTTCCGCCTGTCACACTCAACCAATGGCATCTACGTTTGGCCTCTACCCTGGGAAGAAACCTTGACTACTCACCCTGGTCACGGCGTTCATGATTTTATAAACCGCTAACTGCTGCGACATGTGACCCAACCAACACGAATGGCTGTGCTCTCAGTCTTCCCTGGGCCTAAATTCTGAAATTCAAAACTGACAGATCTTCCTTCTCCATCAAGACACAATTCTAACACCATTTTCATCAGTCTGTCTAGATGTGTTAAGAAACATCTCTGTGAGATTTGCACCTGAAACTTTGTGCCTGGAGATAGAGACGCGAGCACCACTCAGCAATAGTCCCTAAAGCTGCAACATGATTCCTCTGTGTGTCTGTACATCAGCCTGTTCTGACACACTGTGACACACCTCCACAACAGGCAGGACTTGAATCTAGACCGTTTGGTCCAGAGCTAAGGACACGACCACAGAAGTTTAAGATTTGGAATAAAATCCAGGGTTCTGGCTCAGAGGCACGGGTACTACCCATGCCACAAGGTCTAAACTAGTCCCAGACATTGGGTCACATTTTACATGCCAGTTTTAAGCTCGGGATAGGATTTCTTAAAATCTGGTTAACATTACTGAACTACGCAAAATGTTTTTCATTGTTAAACAAATGCAAAGGTATTTGTCTCAATTATCGGATTGTTCACGTACTGGGACAACGAGATAAACCATAAACATCGTTAACTGTTATTATCTGTAGTCTGCAATATTAGGGAAAGAAATCCTGCAGACATTCTCTGCACAGTGAAGGGTCACTGAATAAAGAAAGACAATGAAAGACCATTATTTCTGGCCCCAAAACACCAATAACTTGCGTGGCTGCCCTCTTCCTAAAACCATGAAATGATACCAGGCCGCTGATTACTGTCCAGCCTCTCCTCCCCACTGACTGTGTCTGCAATCCTTCCCTCCTCCCTCTAACCACACAAGGCAAACCAAGCTCATGGTCTTTGTGAAAATCAAGGCCGGAGTGTGCAGGCCTCCTGGAGAGGGTGGGCATTTTAAAATTAAACAGGGAAAGTGAGGAGGCAATTATATCACACGCTGGGCTGAGAGGTGGCAGATGGAGTTCAATTTGGATTAATGCGAGGTATTGGGTATGGTAAACCAAACAAGAGTAGGACCTAAACAATTAAAAGCAGGCCCCTTGGCAGTGTTGTAGAACAGAGACTTAGGCCGTCAGGTATAATTCTTTAAAATTTGCATCTCATATAGATAGTGTGGTTAAGAAGGCGTTTTGCACACTTGTTTTCATTAGTCAGACCTTTCAATATCGAAAATTTGAACGTCATGCTGAGGGTGTGCAGGCCATTGGTGAGGGATCTTCTGGAATACTGTGTCCAGCCTGGCCATCCTGCCCGCTCATTCCATAGGCACACCATCCTTTGCACAAAAACATTGCTCCTGAGGTCAGGTGTAGGTTTTTTCCCAACTCAATTTAAACCTATGTCCTCTAGTTTTGGTCTCCCCTACCCTTAGAAAATACGTTGACTATTCACTTTGATATAACTGACCTTGATATTATTAAGCTGGAGAGGGTTCAGAAGAGATTAACCTGGATGTTGTTGGGAAAGGAGCGAGCGAGCTATAAGGAGAGGCTGGATAGGATGGGAACTTTTTTCACTGGAGAGTATGAGATTGAGGATTTGACGTTACGGAGGTTTACAAAATCTGAAGGGTACAGAAAAGCTGAAGGGCCAATGTCTTTTCCCTAGAGTCGAGGTTTCAAGACTGAGGGATATATTAATGTCAGAGGAGAAAGGTTTACAAAAGTCATGAGAGGTAATTACTTTAGACAGAAGCTGGCTTGTGTGTGGAAAGAACATCCAGAGGAAGTGATGAAAGCAGGGACAGTTACAACATTTAAAGGACGTTTAGATCAGTACATGGATAAGTCATCAGTTTGGATGGTGCTGTGAGTAGCTGCCCTCTCCCTCCCCCTCTCTGAATGTATCCCTGTTGGTTTTCTCCCTCTGCCAATGCCGGTGCAGTGGCATGGAGAAGCCAGCAGAGCGAGGCATTGCATCACTTTCAGCACCACAGAAACTGCCAGACCTGCCCCACACAGAGACACACAGACACACACAGCAATTGTTAGGACACGGCATAGATCTCATCTGGTAACTTAAACTAAACATAAATAAATGCTCAATTCACCTCTTAAAGTGTTAAAATATGAGTAACAGAACTCCCAATTCCACCGATTAAATAAAAACAGCAATTTATTTTTTTATCTCTGAAAGTGAACATTTTACATCAACTATTCACAACTCTGAGAGCCCCTTTCTCTTAACTGCTTATAACCCGACTCCAGCTCTATAGCAATATACTGTTTCTGGGTCTGCCATCCTCTCATATCACAGGTACTTGTAAGCTCTCAGTTCAGAGCAGCATTCATCCTCTCTGAAAGGTACAGTACACACTTTCAACTTCATCTATATTCATCAGGGTATAATAGGATAAGTGGAACCTATCCGGATTTCTCTTCCTCTGTGGTTTGTCAATATTTCATCTACTCTGTGTCGTGTGTGTCAGGATTTTTGTTGCTCCATTGACAGTATGTCGACTCGTCCATGGGAATATATCAGTATTTCACTTGCTCAATCTCGTGTGTGTGGGGCAGGATTTCAGTTGTTTCATGGGAACTGTGACACTGTGACAATCTTAATGTTTGTAAATGGGACCAAACCTGCAAGGATTGTAAAGTCTATGGAGGACAGTGTGGAACTCTAACAGGACAGTGACACGCTGGTGTCGTGTTCAGGTGTATGGCAGATGGGATCAGCGCAGAGCAGTGTGAGGTGATGCACTTTGGTAGGAAAGACAATGAAAAACAGTTTAAAACAGGCCGTACCGTTATAATGGGGGTGCAGGAGGAGAGGGCACTGCCTGTATATTAGCACAGATTGTTGAAGATATCAGGACAAGTGAGGAGAGCTGGTAATATCACAGATGAGTTTCAGCATCTGAGGTGTAGGAGGGAGTCTCGGTGCTCCCTTCCTGGGAGGTGGTGGTGACGATGTGATGTGAGCCCACCCTCCTGCCCCCCGAGACCGTGGGATTCCATTTGTACCAGCTCGACACAGAAGGGAGATGGCATCAGGGCCACGGCTTCTACATTGTACCGGGGGAAACGGAGCTGCCAGTGGGTTTAAAGTGAGAATTGCCCTTCACTGAACATTGCTCCTTACTCGGTCGGTGGGACGCGGATGTTTCAGAAACT